>NW_011337576.1:53856-104291 GCF_000735185.1 Notothenia coriiceps
TTGTGACACAAGTGATGGTACGCATTTCAGATTGTTGCCGCGCATGCGTACCTGCGTACCACTTATGTGCACCCCTGTATATAGAGTCATTATTCATTTGTTTTAAAGCAGGAGGCGCAAACGCTTGCTTCGGGGAGGGAGAAAAAGAGCCAAAGCGGAGAATAAACAGATGGGCAACCATGCAAGGGAAGTCTTCTTCGCTGCTTTTGTGGCAGACTACAGCGCCACTTACAGACCTGGCATATGTACTACAGCGTCTCCAGCGCTTTCGAGCAGCANACTTATTTTCCACCATAATTTGCAAATAAATTCTTTAAAAATCAGACAGTGATTTTCTGGATTTATTTTTCTCATTTTGTCTCTCATAGTTGAGGTATACCTAGGATGAAAATGACAGGCCTCTCTCATCTTTTTAAGTTGGAGAACTTGCACAATTGGTGGCTGACTAAATACTTTTTTGCCCCACTGTAAATATATATATATTTTTTTTATTACTTTGACCCCTTTAAATTCTGACAGTGAAGCCATTGGTGTCTTACAGGAGGCTGCAGCGTCTCCGAGTTAGAGCCAGAGTTAATATCATGTACTAGCTGGTTGCAAAGGAAGAACAATTACGCTCATAAGATTTTAAAAAACATGCATAGCCATATTCACAGGGTCACAGCTAGGTACAAGGTTGTTTTTAGAGGAAAGGAAAATGAAGCACTGATTGAACTTAAATATAATAATAATGATCATAATGGGTTTCTGGCTCTCACCAACAAAGAGTGATTGTCATGTGAAGAGCTTGAGTTTGATGTGCAGAGAGTATTTTAAAAAAGACGCATCATTTTTGCAAAACCCCTGACTTGGTTCTATGCCAACATTTAACATAACTTGTACATGATTTACTGTCTGTGAAATGCTGGCTCCTGTGTAAATATATTCATGGGTGTAGTAATACAGTATCTTATTATGGCATTGGATCAGGCTCCCAAGTGAATGGTAGTAATAAAGACAGAAGAGCTTTAGAAAGGGTGGTACTGTTAATAAACTAACATCAATGATAAATGTTGTATTTAAGCTCTGTCCAATTGTATCCAATAACACAGTGTAGCTTGCGTTGGTGCTGGAAGTAAGTACATCCTGCGCTGCAATATAAACAACGTGTTTAGGGGTAGTGAAGTGGAATCCAGCCATCCCGACCTACAACTGGCACTGTGAGTCAATGCTCGATTACAACATGCAGTCCAGCAGACAGGACACAACATAGGAAGTAGAAACTGACCTTAGCCCATTGAACAGTTGTTTAGACTTGTCCAGGAGATAGCAGAAATCTGTGACAGTCTTCCTTTCGCCTAATGGAATATCATCCTCATTCTCAGCCCCAGTCATGACACTGACTTTTCACACCTAAATTACAAACAAACACAAATACTGGATTTACAATGAAGAAAGATCCTACATTAAAAAGATACAGGTTAGTAAGGTTTTTGTTTTTTAAATGGTAAGAAACATTGGAGTGCAGCACTTGGCTACTCAGCCAAAGTTCCATCACAAATGTGAACTACTTATGATTTTTTAACACATCCAGCTATAAGCCATTTTCATAGGCAAGCTATTGCTACTTAACAGACGTTGCTGGTGCCCTAATTAAACATGAACAGAAATGAGAAGCTATGGAGGAAATGCGTCACATGGTCACCTTTTTTAGGTTGTCTTGGGCTGTCCCAGATTCACTCTCACAGTGGCTGCAACCTCCACTCTGATAAGACTGATGTTCAATCAGGTCAAGGCAGCACACAGTCAGGTCACAATGTTCCACTAATGCAGGGCCTTTTGAAAAAATAGCTTATTCCGCCATGGAAATTAATTATGTTAGCTTCATGGATACTACCTTTGGGAGATGTGGGTGTCTTTATATATATATATATGCCTCTATCTATATACATGTGTATGTGTAGTATAGTTTACTTCTTACACATTTACCTGCACATTGGTCACTTGCAACATTATATTTCTGTACTTTTCTTCTTGCACAATTCTTTCATTGTTTTATTGTTTCTGCCTTATATATATTTATGTTGCGTTGTTGAAGGAGCCTGGGTCTTCATATTATCATGGCCATAAATACACTGTTGCTTCTGTGCATATGACAATAAACAGTGTGGCGTATGTATCTGAGTAACACACTGTTATTTGAGAACTGTCAACATTTGCTGATTTATTGTTTCATTAAGAATAGAAAAAAATATATTTTTAGACATCTGAAAGATCTAATTTAGTTATACAGAAAGATTTTCTCACGTGAACATGAAAGGTCGTTAGGGCTATAATATGAGTGAGATGAAGAGAACATAAAACACAGAGCTCTGAGCCCTCAGAGGCATGTCACTCCAGACATGCATTACCAAGAGCACGATCAATCGAAAGCTGATGCATAGTTTATCAATGATTATCTTACGTTAGCTTACTTGGTTGTTATACAGGTATGTTGACAGCAATTAACTCGGTAACATTAACCTACATGACGTTAACTAGCTACCAATGACACCAGGCTGAATTGGGTCGTGAGCCTAACATACCCATTGCTCTGTATCTGACGGTAACCTGTTATCGTTGAGCCAGCCAGGAGAACAATCCATTAACGCCATGACAAAATACACACCTGGATATTAATGTGTGGATAAGAAAGATAACCAGCTGTAGTAGCATATATGGGTCAGTTATAGAGGCAGGTCACAGGCTGGCTGCAGCCACTAGCCCCTCCGCTTGTGTAATTCCCATTCTCCTTACCTCCCGCCGCTGGAGAGGACTGCGGGATGGAGCTCAGCACTCAGTCACAAGCTGCCTTGAGCTCTGCAGGTAAAGCGCGCCTTTCTGGGCATCTCACTGTGTGGACCTGACACTGGACCACGGTACAACAAGCCGTACACCCCGCAGCGTGGCTGGCACCGCTGTCTGTTAATGTCTCTGTGAGAGAGGATGTAGTCCTGTGACAGGTGAGGAGCAGGAGGAGCAGGGGCAGCCGCGGGCTCCGTTCCACTATAACTGGCTAGCTACTTCCGGGTCAACATGTTACAATCAAAGTAAAGGTTACATCACGACAAGACTGACTTTATATTCTAAAGTTAAGCTTTGATGGCAGAGCAATAATACAGTATGAATATAAAAACTGAATCAAAAAAGAATATTTGTTTTTTAACTGAACATCCCATAAATCGCTTTATTCATTCATACATTTTTAGCAAAATGATTCCTCCTCTTTTTCTTCTTTGGTGTTTTACGGCAGCCATCAACCGTTGTGTTCTGGTTGCACTGCTGCCCCTGCTGGAACTATCTCATCACTGAGTGCCACAGTGACGCGTCCTAAAACCCGGAAGTAAACTCTTTCCGGTTCCGTCGACAAAAACCAATGCAATTTCTCCATAGGATTTGGGACACACATTTAAGACACGGATCATGTTTTGTTCAGCCGGATAATATCCACATGTCTACCCTACTTTTATAATTTTCGAATCATAAATCTAGTCGCCAGAGGCCAAATGCGAACGTTATGCTATAAACGAACTACAAGCGAGTTCAGCAGCTGGGTCGCACGACTTCAACGTCACGCCAACTTAAGATCGTTTCAACTGACTTTCGCGCGCTTGCATATTTTAACAAAGCTTTTCCTTTTAGCCAGTACTAGCCACACTAAATTGAACTAGAAGTCATGACTGCGGTCAACTCAGCCGTCTCTCGCATTTCCTTGGTCAAATGAGCAGAGCTTCATTTTTGAGTGCGCGATTAATAGTGTCTTTACGGTAATCGCCTAGAAGCGGCGCTGACGGTAGTACACGAGTAAAATAATGCATGTTTTTGTGCTATATTTTTCGATAAAAATATGTTTTACCATTAGTTCTTAATAAAACTGACACTGTTGAACTCAGTACTAGTTTGACTGCTACCAACAATAAAATGAAGTACTTTTAATGTGTACTTTTTCAGTTATTCTCCGTCAAACTCCCCTCCTGAGAACAAATTCAAGCCACTTATGCTATATTTGGTGAGGGATAAAATGATTTTTAGCCTTAAGTTCTTAATAAAATGGGTACTGTTGGACTCAGTACTTGTTAGACTACTACCACAAATACAATGAAGTACTTTTACTGTGTACTATTTGAGAAATACTCGTTTAAACTCCTGTCCAGAGTAGTACAATAATGCATGTTTTCTGCCATCTTTGATGAGAGATAAAAAGATTTTTTGGAATAAGTTCTTCGTGAAATTGATACTGTTGAACTCAGTACTACTTGGACTAGTACCACAAGTACAATGAAGTACTTTTACTGTGTACTTTTTGAGTAATCCTTTGTCAAACTCCACCCCTGAGTACAATAATTCATGTTTTCTGCCATCTTTGATGAGAAATAAAAGAATTTTTTGCAATAAGTTCTTAATGAAATTGGTACTGTTGGATTCAGTACTACTTGGACTACTACCAAAAGTACAATCAAGTACTTTTACTGTGTACTTTTTGAGAAATACTAGTTTAAACTCCTTTCCTGAGTACACAAATTAATGTATTCTGCTATCTTTGATGAGATAAAATGATTTTTTGCAATAAGTTCTTAATAAAATTGATACTGTTGAACTCAGTACTACTTGGACTAGTACCACAAGTACAATCAAGTGTTTTTAGTGTGTAGTTTTTGAGTAATACTCGTTTAAACTCCTGTCCTGAGTACACCTGGGGGGTATACTACGAAGCTAACTCCAGGGAAAACTCGGGGTTTCCGGTCCTACGAAGCTGGTTCTCTTTTTAGCAGGCTAGATCTCCATGGTGACTTATCCTGGAACCTAGTCTGTGCTCCGAAGCAGGATAGGTTCCAGGATAAGAGATCAACTCAGCGAAAGCACCACGCCTGCTGACCAATCAGAGCTCAGGGTGCGGAGGAAAGACAGTTTAAACTGCCGTTGCTTTTATCCTGGATAAAGTGTTTAAGTCATGGTTGTTTAAAGTTTAACTTCTTCATATTTGACTAATATTATAGTTGACTTTTCATTCAGGAAGTATGACGCTGCGCTGTCAGTACGCTTCTCCATGTTTGTGATTGGTCGAATGCTCCAAATACCACCCCTTTCATGTGAACACGCACCTAACTAGATAGGACACGGCTGGCTTGAGCGAACGAGTTGATAGCCAGCGTTGTAGGACAGTTTAGCGAGAGCGGCTTTGTTTTGCTCTTTTTTTCAAACCACCAAAGGTAGGGAGGTACCGACGGCGACGTATGTGAAGTCGTAATTCAGTTGTGATGTCCATAGTAACGCCAACTAGTGGTTTGAGGTATCTAGTACTGAAAGTTTACAAAAACAGGCGGCACAACTATGAACAAAACATTTTATTAAAACGTGAAAAAACTACACATGAAAATACGATTTATGATATACTTCAAAAGTACCCAATGGGAATCCTCAAACAATCTTTTAATTCCGCAGAGACATAGATAGTGTACCTGTCTGGAGGGAGACAAGGTCTCAACAACTTCATACGGGTTGGTCGTGTGTCGGAATAACGGGTACCATCAAACACCAAAGTCTACCGACGGTCACTGATTCCTTTAACTCAATAGCCNTTCTGTCGGCTCTGTACATCAATGCCGACCTATGCTGACAAGTAAGTGAAGAGTAGAACATATAAAGGTATTGGCTATAGTGAAATGTCCCAGCAGTTTAGGATAATGAAGGTTCTAATCTAATCTACTACATAGCCATTACATTTCTAACTCCTAATGACAGGAAGGCAGAAAGCGCATTATACTAATAATAATACTCATAATAATAGCAGACATTTTTTAACAATGACCAGAATATCATTATTTTAATAAACCAAATATGAAAAATTGAGGAAAATGAGGAAGAACTGACTATTCAAATGTTGTAGTACAAGTAGTAATGTAGTTAGTGCATAAATTACTATTGCATCAAATGTGTTAATTTTTTCATTATAAGTCCATTTCTTTTTGGACGAATGCTCCGGGCCAGTGATTACAATGGTGGGGCCAGTGATAATACAATTCCACCGGCATTTTACCCTTAATGTCTACCCCTGAAATGCCACTTTGAGATATTCTGCTGAAATTCATTTCTTCCAGAATACATGTCTGTGAAACATTTCATGCCCCAGAGATTCTAATAAATATGTGGTGAATCAGTTACTTACTTCCCCCTTTGCAGCGCAGCGCAGCACGACAGGAGGCCCGACGATGCGGTTGTCCCGTTTGTAGAGGTAGCTGTAGTTAGGAGAATCAAAGTCTGTGAGGACGAACACCGTCTCAAAATCAGTGTTCTCTCCATCTGCAAACTCCTGGATGCTGTCTGTCATAATGCAAGGGGTGTTGATGTCCTGAATAGGAAGAATCACAGGATTTAGTACCGCAACAGTTCACAATGGACAACTAAAGGTAATGCAACATACAGATTACAGAAGTGTGCGATTATTCAGCAAATTAGCAGTGAATCAAGGGTTGGTTAGCCTTGTTAGTGAGGCTGGTTGTAATTGATTAGTTTATATTATAAGCATTTTTCCTGTTATTGGTAAACGTTAGAGAGAGCAAACACGATTATGCTGGAATTAAACTATCATTAAACACCAAGACTTAAATTGCACAACCTTTTCTAGACTGTTGAATTCGACCTAGTTCTTTACTGAAGTGCAGGCCATTATATATGTTGCATCACAAGAAGCAGAAAGTCAGTAAGCTGTTTTTTTTATTAAGATTTTCCTTGTTTTCTGTTAAATATGTGTCCTTCCTGAAACTATCAAGACAAATATGTGTAGTAAATACTCTTCTTCTAGGTCATTCACTCCTACACATAAAGAAAGACGCACATACTATTCTCTCTGTGCCGTATACAAAGCATTCTCAGTGCTGCAGAAAAACAATCAACGCTTCATTGTAAAAGGAGAGATTGCGCTAATTTGAAACAGAATAGAACTGTTTGAATCAAGTGCCGGGGTGAATACCTGTAAACCTGCATAAAAAGACAAATGACATCCAGTAGGTGACACAGAAGAAAGTGAAGTGACACACATACACAGTTAGAATTAGATTGGTTATTACAATGTTACGATCCACAAACCTTTAGAGAACTGTGAGAATAGTTAAGCATTATGGTTCAAACATCTTATGGCTTCATTTCTAAAAGTGATATGAGAAGATTGATACCAATGTTACCCTCGCTTAGCTTAAAATCTGAATCAAGTTAAAACAGATGGCTTTGTTCTGTCCAATGTTAAAAAAATACACCTACGAAATGAATGCTTCTACAGCTAGCTAGTGAACATGTCTTATTTTGTGTGTTTTATGTGTTCATACACAGAAATGTATCTGGCAAACCACACTGTAGCTGTAGACTTGATGAAGGCCAGAGGAACAAATTGTTACCACATCCTGACTTTAGGTATGTAAAGTTGAGATTGTTATCAATCTTCTTAACTCAGTCCCAGAGAGAAAGCTAATTCACACATCATTCACATTTTAAAAGGAGAGGACACTCAAAAATCCAAAGCTTTAGTTACATTGTTAATTACCTTTCTAATTACATTTGCATCAAATTGGTCTTCTTGCAACTTTTAACAGATGGAAACTGCCCATCTTCAAATGCAATGAAGAAATGATCTTAAATGACTTCAATATTACTCTTAAGCCTAGGAACTCTCTTTGACATTTGGGTGCAAATCTCCATTATCAAGTATTACATCACATATATTTGAATATCCACCCACCAATTAATTCCATATCAGTGATTTGGACATGCACGGTGATTGAGTGAGTACCCAGTGTGAATTAAGAGTCATGCAGCACATCCCAGTCCCCATCAAAGTGTCAGACAGTAACACGGAGAGGCAGACAGCGTACTGTACCATATTGACTAGAGATTTTATCATGGTTTTCTCCTCGGCTCCTGCCTCCCCTTCTCTTATCTTTACCACCGGTACCTCCATTACTCTGATGGCCTGTGAAAACCAACCAGCAGGAAGTGGATGTCAAACACTGGTATTTGAAAGGAGGGAAAGGACAGAAGGTTGAGAAAAAGAATGACAAAAAGAGTAATTCACGGATAAATTCATATAAATTAACCAGGATTTGCGGACAAAAGCTAGGAGGAGGCGGTGTGGAAGAGATAGGGTGGGGTCCGTGTCCTTGCCAAGTCCTAAGACAGTGACTTCAAACGAGTATCAAGCCTCACAGGGGGTGGGCAGGGGAGGAGATGGAATTTCTCTTAAAAATGTATATAGAAGTTCAAAGCCCCGAGGAGGAAGGGGAGGAAAAAACGAGGACAGGCGCAAAGGAATGGTAGGGGGGCTTCTCTTTTTCCGTGGCTTGCATGAGTGATGGCAGCGGGCGGTCAGGCAGGCAATCGAGAGAGCTCTGATGGAGCTGTCGGCGGATGTCTTTGGTTGTGGCCGTGTGGCTGATTAGCAGGGAGAAATAGATGATTTAAGCTGGGAGCCTTCAGAAGTGACAGCCTCGGGAGACCTGGGGAGAAGTCATTCTCGCAGCACTTAAGTCTCCGCCACGCCTTCAAATCACCTTCACATGGCGCTACTCAAAGACAGAAACCTGGGCGGCTTACTGGGGCAGACACAAACACGCAGTGATAGACATGTACCTTTCCCCATGGGAAGTGTCCCCATTCTGACAGGATGTTGTATGCTGTATGTTTCAACCGCCTGACCAGGTATACTTTTGGTTTGTTTCAAGGAAACATGTCGACACTGGGAGGTTGATCATCAATACAAATGTACTATTTCTAGAATATAATGCAGCAGGTAAGAGGTTTGCTTTCAACTGCATCTATACTATACTATGCTTAGGTTTCATAAGGCGCAGCATTAACTGTTCATATTCCATCATGATGGTGTTTTTAGAGTCTTAAAACCCAATAGGTGTGGGCAGCATGCCCGTTTTGTCATGACTTTGCCATGCCAATTCCATCATTAATGTGATACACACTCATCTGGTTTATCCAAACAACATTTTTGTTGCTTAAAACCATACGGGAAAATAACGCAACTCGCCTAATCTGTACTAGTTTGGCAGCCACTGATCACAGTACACACATGTTTTTCTATCACAGCATTCTTCAGGCCTACCAAACAGGACTTAGATTCAAGAAAGACCTGCTGCGAGATTTTAGATACCAAGAATAGAAAGGGACATCAGAAGCGAAGAAGCCTTTGCGATATTAGCAACAAATTCATTTAATCAAATTCTTCATTTTAATTTTCCTTTTGCCCAGGAAAGCAGCAAAATCTGGAAAGCGCAGCGAACTGTCAGACTGCCACAGAGGACATGCACCCGGGGAGGCCCAGCCAGAACCAAGAGGAGGTCCCACGAGGGATCCTTACACACCAAGCTCAACTGCCGAGTTGGAATTTCCCCCGGCACACTAGTGCCCTACCCGTTAAGTGTAAAAACATATTTTTGGGAAACTGCAAGTGTGATAATTTTGGCCTCTTAGTGGCTTTGCGGATTTCAACTGTCCTTTTAGTAGGGAGGCAGTGGTAACACCAAACCCTTTTACATGTATTCTTTCCTGACAACATCATCTTCTGACTTTATATTTTCATAGTTCTGTTTTCGTGTCCTGCTTTTTTATATGTTTATATCAATTAATTGCCTTATTCGTCTGATTCTTTGCAAAGATTTTAAGCAAACTGGAAGAAATAACCTTCTCTCTTTTCAGACAGTTGATGTAAGGCCCTGTTAGCTTGGTGGAGTTGTGTACTGAGCTGTGTAGCGAGCTTATAATCTTTGTTGGGCTGATATGGCAGTCCGGGAGCGGAGAATGACTGGGATGTTAACAAACCAGAAACAGCTAGCAGCTGTTAAAGGAAATCACAAGTCATTCATTTGAATGCAAAAGCTACACTTTAATGCTGTAGGGTGTAGAGGCTCTGCAGGCTGTCAAATATTACACCCAGACTACTGTATTACCATGCCTTATCTCCACAGACAGGCATGTGTGTGTGAGGCACAGCAACAGACTGTAAGAACGTGTGTGCACTTCTCCCTTACCTCAAAAATAAAGAAGTTTCTTTTGTAGGCTAAACAAGTACAAAATTGAGAATTAAAAAAAAAAAAGGGTAACTACTAACTGAGGCACTCAGATGCCTCTCAGCATGCAGCAGCAAGAAAAACATATATATGACTAGGTAAAAAGTGTTAAACCAGATTTATCACTTGGGAAAAGATTCTTCCTTTCTCCGAGACATTAAATGTCATGTGGGTCTGGAAAAGTGCCATCCGTAATGTGCAACTACATATTTAGGGGCCTATTGTGGATTTCTTGTGGCAGCAAAAGGCGACTTTCAGAAACAAAAAGTCAATTAGTCACTAGCTATATTGTTCATAAGAATTATTAAAAGGGCAATAAGAATGGTTACTTTCAACAAAATAAGGTAAATGTTCTAATCGAGTTGGTTTTGGGGCTGCAATTGATTGAATTTCACTATCAATTAAATCTACAAAAGATTTTTTTACAATGAATAGTTTGGTCTACAAGATAGTAAAAAAAAGAGAAAAATCATCAACATTTTAAAAAGCCAGAAGTTAAGCAATAAAGTGTTGCATTGTGTCCGATCAAAAATCCAAAACGAAGGTTTTCACATTTTAGATTTAAGAATAACACAATGTTTCACATCTGTGGCTGAAAGCAGATGCTGAAAGATTCCTTTGTCAAAAAAAACAGAGGAATAATCAACTAGCTGCACAAGGAATTATTTTTTAAACTCATAAGTCTATACCAACATCCATTGAGGATTTTTATATAACTGTTTTTGCTGATTAGGATGCATTTCTCCAACCCCGACACCCGTGGGTGGAAACACTGAAAAAATGTAACAAACAATGGAAAAAAGTTCTCCCTCTATGGAAGTTTAAAGCATCCAGATTGTCCTTTACAAAAAAAAGAGTGTCCATGTCCTACTTATCGAACAAAGAATAGCAGTGATGTTGACAAGCTGAAATTGTGAAGGCCGCCAACCTAAGAGCAGACCTTCAAGAATAATATAGGAATGATGTACCTGCAGTGCTTTGACTAGCGCTCCATTTCTGCCAGCTTCTCCCACAAGAATAACCCTCGTCTCCACTTTTGGCAGCATGTCTGAGAGAAATGAAG
This sequence comes from Notothenia coriiceps, assembly GCF_000735185.1. NCBI lineage: Eukaryota > Metazoa > Chordata > Actinopteri > Perciformes > Nototheniidae > Notothenia > Notothenia coriiceps. Next base: position 65,005 of record NW_011337576.1, read on the forward strand.
GGAGACATAGTGAACAAGGGAAATAAGGGGGATGAAAAGTGGTAGATTGTCTCTTGGACTTTTTCCTTATCAGCAAAGCCTATAACATTCATGAAGAAATTGTGAGGAGGATTAATATAAAAGTCCTATATATGTCCTAATATTCTATAAGGTTTAATTTTACTTTGAACTGTTTGTGATTGGTGTTGATTCTACATTTTGAATATAGTTTATGTTCAGCAGTGTTGTGTTTTACTGAAAGATGGTTCTCTACACATTTCCTCCAAACTATGAAATATCAATAAGGGTAAACTCAAAATTAGAAATACATCTAATACCCCTTTTCCGCTGAAATTAGTTCTGTTTTAGTTCCCTGCTGGTGCTAGTTGGGTTTGCAGTTGGTGCCCAAATTGAACAAACACTATGCTTTTTATCAGTAACGCAATCATGAACACCCCTCTCGACCACAACGACAACGACGGACTGCGTCAAAGCTTTGTCCTTGTTGCTCAGTTGGAAGAAGTACCAAAAGTAAAAGTCCTTGTTAAGCAGAATGGCATTATATATTTTCAATTGTTTTATTATAATTCTTGATGCAATAATGTGTTCATCATTTTAAATGTTGCTCTTGGTAAAAGTGGGGTTTATTTAAATGACCTTTTATACTACTGTGTAGCTTAACATATAACAATGCATGATATATTAGTTCATATAGATTTTGTATTAATAATCCAAATCTGTGAAATAAATGTAGTGTACTTGAGTAAACGTATTTAGTTAGTCCACCACTGATTGTCTGCCACTATGGTTCAGCATTTGCCAACGCTGCTCGTGCTCCACTGGCGCACCCTAAATAAGGTTTATTTCGTATTACATGGATGATGTCAGCACAGCCAGTCTGACTAATGGATAACAAGAGTTAGAGCCAACAGACGTAATAATACTTGTGTCAAGAATGCATTACATATGATATAAAACTCCACGTCCTGGAACATTAACTAGACAAAAATGATTGCATAAGCTGTTTTCTACTTGCATATTTTACCTGCGTATTTTTTACTATGTATCTATAGTCTGATATGAGAAGTTGAATGCATTTATTTCAATCAATGAATGTATTGATTATGGTGTTTTCGGTTGAAATCAAACAGGCTTGAACAAATAAAGGGAAAGGATGAGATTACACACTAATTTAAGAGGATATATTCTACGCTGAAATTTGATGCGTATGGGTATTTAGATACACTGTGTTAAGAGGGAGGAAATGATGGGAGAGGAGGAAAAAAGGGTAACCCCTGAAAACGGACCTTCCCCATCTTCATATGCCATGCCCAGGAACACATGGTCCTTGGTGGTTTCGCCGATCCTCGAATCACAGACTGAAGAATCCAGCAACAGACTCCGAGCTGTCCCTAAAGTTAGTATGCTGCTGTCAGCCATGGCAGGATCCTATAGAGGCAGCGAACTGTCCAAACTATCAAAAGTTACAGGGAAAGAACCGAGGGAGAAAACCGCAAGGCAGAGAAGAGAAAGAGAAGGTACAGGAACCAGGAGGAAAAGAAAAGGGTGACAACTGTCAAACTCAAGTCAAGAAACATAACTTTGCATGACTTAAAACACAAACCCTGCCTAAGTTATAATTCGATTGGCAACAAAGCAACCAAGATAACTTTGGCATGGTGGAACAAATCTAATACTTCAACTTATAATGTGTTAAACTATAGTTTTAAGAGGTTCTACTGGGCTTAATGAAAAGCACTTGTGAATGCAGATACGTTGTGCAAGTCTCAGTGCTGACAAAAAAACAACCAAAATTATGATTTTGGCGAATAAATGACAAAGAGCATTGTGGAAAAACATGTCACGGGTAATGAACACTTATATCCAAACTAAACACCCTTATTACGTTATTATGTTGATCGGTTTAGGAATGGCCAACATAGTTACCTTTCCCTCTTGGGTTTTTCAAGACATTCTTTGTGGAATATAATAAACACAATCATTATTTAGCCAACAGGGGACTTAACTGTAAGGATATATCTAACTTCATATCAAGACTAGGCCACTTAACGTTGACTGTTACACCCGGCATCAAATTCCCCTTGCTTAACGTTGTTAAAACAGACGTTAGCTAAAGTTAAGATAGATGCATTTCTAACAGCACAATATAAACAAACAAAGTAAACTATACTTACCAACCTGTGGAAGGTACCTTAGAGAAAAAGAATAAAAGAAAAATGTAGTAAGCGGAGCTAAATTAGCTACCGTCAAATTCAAAAAGCCCTTTAGCAAACTTAGCTAGCCACCTAGCTAGCTAGCGAGTCAACTCTACAATGAAGAAATATTGATAAGTCCTCTTCGGTCCAAAACAATCATAAAATATGAAAAATTTCTCCGTTGTATCTCAAGTGTGGAGTCAATGCATGATGAGCTGTATGCGTTCAAATAGTCCAAATTGTCAAAATGTTGCTGCGTTAGTTTGTTGACAGATAACTACTTAATATTAGTCTCGAGAAGGCGTCTGCCTGCTGTTAGAGCACAATTCAAAAAGGGAAGGCAAACAACGGTGCTGCGCTGTGATTGGGCAAGAGTGACGGAGGGCCAGCGTCGAGGCCGTTGATTGGTCTGTTCATTCAAATCACGATGCTCACTGACCAGAGCCCTAGAGGCTGTCACTGCCCATATGTGTTGCTTTTGGGTACTGTGGGAAATATGAATCCCGAAGCCAAAAATCTACGTGGATGATTAATTAATAGGCTATATTTACGTATTTAAACTTTTATTCCACACTGAAGCCATGTTAATTAAAATACACCGCTTTACGATTCAAAACTAAGGCTTTTATTTCTTTGTAAAAAGGAATAGCACCTTTCCGTGCAAACATAAAAGCACCACATGTATCAGAGCAGGTAGTTCAGTGTTCTGCTTTCTAAGATAAAAACACCCTGACCTGAATACAAATCAGAAATCCTTTATTCGTCCCACAGCGGGGAAATTGACATTGTTACAGCAAAAGTACATCGAATTTAGAAAATGTATACTTCCAATTGCAGAAATCGATCTCAATCACTGATTTTTTTTTTAAATAGACTCTGGAGAACCAGAAATCTCTTCATCTGTTCACATTCTGCCATGTGTGACTTTCCAATAATATTATTCATTTGCTCCAGCCCTAAATTGTTGCTTTTGCATTGATTTCATATCAAGTATATTCGAGTATCTTATAATTTACATGTGGATTTGTTGTGTTTTAAGTGCATTATAATGTGTTTTAGTGTTCTACTTTTCTCTCCACATATTCCTAAAATAACAGAAGGTTATGCATACCTTTTTATGTATGACTATAACTATGATTATAAATGCAATTAAACATGCTCAAAAATTGATTAATTACAGCCTTTTTGTAATACCTCCAAAAAGAACCATCTCACTGTTCCTGAAATAGCAAGGCATGTTGTATTTATCCAGGTGAGTAATCCTTCTCAGGTGTGTCTGTATGCTCTGTACGCTAACCCTATCAATAATAAAATATGTGCGGGATGCTTGGATTTCACTTGTCAGACAGGACAGAGCATATTTCCCTTGGGGGTTTGTATGAAGGAGTAAAGCATGATTTGTAAAAGGACTAGAGCTCTGTGAACCTGCTGATGTTTCCCCATAGTGAAACAAAATAGTTGTCCCACACCTACCCACACACACACACACACACACACACACACACACACACACACACACACACACACACACACACACACACACACACACACACACACAGGGCGCGCACACATGTAAAATTGCTCTCAGGCAGGCAGAAACCACTCGGCTTTAGGTTACGCTCACACACACACTAACCCCATCTTTGTATTATTTCACTAGAAATGCATTTTTGCTTTTGAGATTATTTTGTATTTAATGTTTATTTGGATGTATCAAGTGAATGAACCAATGCTTTGCAATGCTCACAACCAGTAACATTTCACCTAGTTACAATTCTTTAAATAGGGATATGATTGTCTATGTTTATATACTAGTAAAATAGATGAACAATAGATGTATGTAGTTTTGTTTTGCTTTTGAATATGCCATTCTATAAAAAGTTATGGTGTGAGTCTATTTGGTTTTATAGATTCAAATATTTTCTTTTTGACAAATTACAATTATGTGAAATGTATAAATGTTTGCTAAACCCATTACTCACATTAAGAGCATCACACTTTTATATTGAAATAAAAATTAATTAAATTTTGTAGAGCTTTGTTGTCATCAAACCCTAATATCATTGCAGTCTGTTCATATCTCAACTGGAAGAATACAATCTGCACAGTGTGATCATTGTCTTATAAGTCTATCATCTAACTCAGGGGTGGGGAACCTCCGGCCTCCGGGCCGTATACGGCCCGCGAGACAATTTGGTACCAAATTGTCTCGCGGGCCGTATACGGCCCGGAGGCCGGAGGTTCCCCACCCCTGAGTTAGATGATAGACTTATAAGACAATGATCACACTGTGCAGATTGNATTTCCACTGAAAGCTCCCATCTGCATCTCCATCCCCGGCCTCCTGTTTGCACCTCCTGTGCAGTGTGAATTTAAGCCCGCAGGCTCCTGTCTGCTCCTCCTGACCGCCTCTCCTGCTGTGTGTGTGTTTTTTTTTTTTATTCCTCCCTAGACTTCTCAATGAAGGAGCCTGACGCAATCAAGCTCTTCATCGGGCAAATCCCCCGAAACCTGGAGGAGAAGGACCTGAAGCCCATCTTCGAGCAGTTTGGAAAGATCTACGAGTTGACGGTGATAAAGGACAAATACACAGGGATGCACAAAGGTGAGGGATAAAGGGCCAATTACTCACAATCGACACAATCTTTGGGGGGAATATACTGCTTATTTAGTCTAATCATATAGTGATGAGGCATGTTTTTGAAATATCTGTCATATGTCCTCAGGTTTTTATTCTTAGTAAATATCAGAGGTTAAAGCTATTCACTTAGACATTGTCCCTCTGGAGCATTTGTAATGACCCCTCTGAGGCCAAACCGGATGTTAAGCACCATTGATCTATAAAAGAAAGCTTAGTTGGTTAAAAGTTTGATACATCACGTTTCACAGACTGACTATTAAATAAATATTTTAGATATTACGTGTCTTAAATATTTAATCTTTTAGACATGGACTGACTAAAGTATTGATCAGCCGGGACTTCTTTTTTTTTAATGAGGCAATGATTCACACTAAATTCTTTCAACTGTGTTCGGCCTAATTTCATCTACCTCAGAAAACCTTTTTATTTTTAAATGTTATATAATTTTTGTTAATAATACATTAGTCTTATAAAGTGATTCCCAGAGTTTTCTAAAAATACTTTACAGACTGTAGGAGAAAGAAAACAAGAGGTAGCTCTTTTATAATGACCAAACACATATTAAGAATAAAATGTTATTATATTTCTACAAACCCAAACCTTGAGTGTCGAGAGCAGTTTTCAGTTCAGTGTGACTGAACAACTTTTACATTATTGGTCAAAACACTCTTTCGCCTGAGTCACTCTTCAACATATACACACACTGGGGAGCTAACTAACTCTGTAACAACAATTGAAATGTGTAAACATTGTTGAGCACGGTGGAAAACACACAGGAGATAATGGCCCCACTGATGCATGCTGGGAGGTTTTCGTTCACGCCTACCTCTGGATGCTACAATTAAAAACTGCAGGAGAAAAAAAAGCTATTATTTTAGACGGTTAAATAAAAAATGTTGCACAGTGCTCTCCATCTTCTTTCTTTAAATTCTTATGAAGCAAGTGGTGTAAGATCAATCTTAATAAAAGTATTTTGTCGGTGCATAATGAGCCTCACATGGTGATATCAGGTTATCTGTTTGAGAGAGTGTCACCACTACTGCTACTGCACGTCATATGGTGAACAAGTAGAGCCTCAACACACTCAAAATCTTACGTGACAGATGGGCTGAAGCTGGTCAAAGTGATTTACGCTGAACAATGATCCTTACTGTCGTTTCTAATGCAAATCTGAGTGCAGAAAACAAAGGCCTTTATAAATCCACATAAACCATCAGCCATTTGGGAGACGTATAGGCCAGGTGCTATGAGCCTTCTTACACCTATAACACCTATTCTGCATTCATTTACATATTCATGATTTGTCTGAGCCCTAAAGGTTAATGAAGGCCTTTCTCTATTATGTGGTACTGCATACATTTGGCCTCACCAGCATGATACTAAATAACCATTAGGACTGCTCTTGTCTGAATAGTCTCCAGGTATTATTATTTAATAATCCCATAGATCTCCAGTGCTACTGTGAGAGCTACTTTACAAAATGTATATGTTCGTTGTTATTTAAATGTAGTTTCATGCAACTTTAAATGCATCTTTAATAATGATGGCCTCATTTAAGGAAGGAGGATTTTCTTCCGAAAACACATGTCGACCTAGAACTGTAGTTAAAATAAATCCAAAGCACATATCAACTGGCAGATTAATAATAGGACAATAAACTGCAGCAGCATGTTTGTGCCTGCAGGCATTCAGGGCGAATGGCCAATTCAGATTTAACTTACAATAACATTGCCCTGCCTAATCTCGATATATATAGCATATGAATCTGACATAAAAAATACATGGATTATTCTCTCTGATCTTCTTACACTTTGTCTTTGTTTCCAGGATGTGCCTTCCTGACATATTGTGCACGTGAGTCCGCCCTCAAAGCCCAGAATGCACTGCACGAGCAGAAGACACTACCCGGGGTGAGTATCTTTTTGAGATCCTCACATTGTGTTTAAATATATTTATATTTCTATACACAAAGGGAATCAGAACAACTGGCATGCTAGGCTATCTGAGCGCACTACACAGACACAGACGGACCCACAGTGACACGAGAAAATTAATCGAGTTTGACATGCCAGCCTGACTTCCCCCTTTAGCTGATATGCTCCAATAAAGGTCAGAGGCTGCTCTCTCTCTTATGTTTCATATGTGATGCATCCAGACATATCCATCCAGTTGAGGCATGAGTCATCTCGCAACATGTCACGGGTCGAAAGAGACAGGCTCGCTGCTGAAGTGACTTTGCCAGCTCTTATTCTCTCTGATGTTTCTCTTCCTTTCTGTGTCTCCGTCTTTCTCTCTCCCCCTTCTCCCCCTCCCCCACTGACTTATTTCTGTCCATCTCTCCCTCTGAATTCTAATCAAAGTTAAACCTAGCTATATTAGCATAGCCAGGCAGCAGGTGTGCTGCCAAATGACATTTCCAGAGCTAAATATGACATGACAGCCACGTCTCTATAATAACCGACTATATGAGAGACAAGGCGACAAGGCAAGGAATTACTGAGACAGTGTGCTCCCAGACTCGCTGCTGCTTCCTCTTTTACTAACAAGGCTTCCCCCCTGTTTCCTTTTGGTTATTTTTGTTGAAATTATTCACTTCTTTTTTTTTTTTCCATGCCCCAATTACAGATCATGACCATAGTCTTTTGAGGAAAGAAGCAGGTGAACAGTGTCGGGCTGCATTTTAAGATTATTTTCAGTACCGATTAATTATTCATTCTGTTTGGTAATGTGGTCAAGTTGTTTGTTTTTGACCTAAGAACAGTCCCAAAGATGATTAATTTAATATCATAGCAGACAAAGGAAAACAGCAAATATTCACATGGAACCAGATAAAGAAAGGAAAGATTGGTTAGTCACAGGAAATGTATCTGCAACTGTTTTTGATTAATCATTTGGGTATCTTTAAAGCAAAAATGCCAGTGTGAGCTGCCTTTTTTATTTCACATGTGATGCTTAACTTATTATGTATGAGTTTTAGGCTGTTTGCTGGAAACAAATCATTATAACTAACAAACACAATTAATCGATCATCCCTAAAGTAAAAATAAAACACCGACCCTCATATTTTGAGATGCCAGTTAAAATGATAGTCCACATTTTTCCGTGATAAGTTAACGATTACTCAGGAACGAAAATTGACTTATTGATTATCTTAGCAGAACATTGTTTTAATGGCAGGCAGGTTTTTTTTTGGGGACACTGAATCAGTTTGAAGGAGAAGGCTGGTATTGGGGTGGCAACAAAAGAGATCCTAATGTTAGCGTGACAGTAGCATGACCTTCCTGACCTCTCACAGGGGATCAGCGAGGGCCAATGTCTCGCAGTTAAAGCCCTGTCCCCCCTGTGTTTCCACCCTGCGGCTCTCCTCCTCACAACCTCTTACCTCTAAGCCGTGTGGAACAAGCTAAACCCTCCTGTGCTCTCTCAATCCTTCCCTGCCCTCCCCCCTCTGATGCCAAAAGAGGGAGAGAAGAAAAAGACCAAAACCATATTATTAGCTCCACACACTCCCACATGCACAAGAACGACTCGCTACCAGCTGTGGTGTAATTGTCATCTAATTGCACCTGCACTGGCGAAGAATAATTAACTTTGGCATCTCGTGGTCAGAGCGACACAAAAGAAATAACATGAAAGCAATTATTACTGAGGGGAGAACGCTGGAATAAAAAGCACACCTGAATAAAAGAGAAAGCTGAAAGATGTCATTAACACTCGGCACATTTCTCCTCTCGGGAAACTCGGGTCATTCTTAAGGCTTTTTTTTTTTTTTTTTTAATCCTTACTGTTTTACTGATTTTCTTTCTCTCTGTGAACAATGGGAAGGAAGAAAGAAAAAGAAAGAAGGAAGTCAGGCAGGGCGAGCAGATGGTTGTTTCGGAGTGGCACCTGGCCTTGTGTTTAATTTCAGGTGAGAGAGTCCGTCCCTAAGTGGGAGGGGGAGGAAGAGTGTCAAAAGCACATTCAGCTGAAAGCGACGAAAGAAAGTGAGGGAATAGTGGAGTTGGAAAAGGGAGAGAAAAAAAATGGGGAGCAATAAAACAGATTTACTCAGAGGGGAAGGGCGGACATGGAGGACGAAGGTACTCACGTTGAATCCTACTTGGACATCTTGTACTCTTGTCCCCTCTGTTGTATCGTCTTATCTCTGCGTCAGCTGTCGAGAGCTCATAGAGACAATAACATCCCATTATATCAGATTAAAAAGAAGCCATTTTACACAGCAACTTTTGTACATTTCAAAATATAAATCAAATCAATAACTTTGAATCATTCAGCTTATTGCCATTAAAGGGCATTAAACAAAGATGACTCAGTAATAAGTGTTCAAGTTAAGCATTTTTTTATTGGTTTCAGTTTTTTTGAAGTTAATGTCTTCTGTTTTTTCTGCTATAGTAGGCCTACATTTAAAATATTTCGTTTTTTGGACTGATAACAATTTTAAGATAGCAAAATCATAAATTAAGATAATAATCAGTCGGTTTGACAAAAAGTAAAACACTTATGAATTATTATTATTACTTATTTGATTTCTTAAGGATTAAAATAATGTAACTGCTCTGTCTGTCTGAATATTCAGCGAGCGGCATGCTAACCTAGCTTAGCATAAAGACTGTTAACAGGAAGCTTTGCAAAATACTCCTACAAGAACCTCAACAGCTTCATAATGAACACGCTCATATTTAAACATATTTATCTTTTTAGAACATCTTGTTTGTCTAAGAGCCAGGCTAGCTGTCCCCCCTGTTTCCAGTCTTTGTGTTTAGCTAAGCTAAAAGGCTGCAGCATTATATTTAGTGGTAGAGGTCACCATCTTCCAATCCAACTCAGGGCAAGAAAGCAAATTAGCATCTTTCCCCAAATTCTCCTTTGATCCGTCAGTTGCAGCCCTAAATCTTATATCTGCTTCAGTAGATAACCCCGTCTCACGGCATTTCGTGTTATAGTCACAAAATTAATTTAATCTATTGATTCGTGTTCACCAACACGATTTTTGCAGTGTGGTTCATAAAAACATTTTCTTACTCAATATCTTACCCTAAGCCTAACCCTTATTTGGTGCATGCACAAAACATACTACCTACCAATAGAAATACATTGCTTCTAAAATCGTTCTGTGTCAGAATACTGAAATCTGTATTTTTTCGAATCTCTTTTTCCTTCTAATTCGTTATTATTTACATTGCTTTTAAAATCGTTCTGTGTGACACGAAAAAAATGGGGAAATCCTGTTGGTGAACACGAATCAATAGATACATTTTGTGACTATAACACGAAATGCCGTGAGACTGTGTTGCAATACACAATATGTTGCCCTTCATCAACACCAATTGAATTAATATTTGCGACAATGCCTCCCCGTTACATTTTAAACGCAATAAGTATTTAATAGTGCGACTGTGCCCAAGTGAGAAAGTAGCTGTTTGGTGTGTATTTGCATGTTCAGCGGGGGAAGGGAGGGCAGGTGTTCGCACTAACACGGTTTAATGAAGGGTGCGTGTGCTTTTGTGCGCGGCTGTGTGTAAATGTCTGTTTGCTTTTGTGTGCATTTGTTTCCATGGAGAGTACACATCCGAAAAGATATGGATGGATGGAAGTTGTTGGGTTTATTATAGGCTGCTCTCAGGTTTCTTCATTCATTATCTGCCGTGTGTGTGTGTGTGTGTGTGTGTGTGTGTGTGTGTGTGTGTGTGTGTGTGTGTGTGTGTGTGTGTGTGTGTGTAAAACCTGAGCTGCAAGGCCTTCTGTGTTTAAGCTGCCCGTACGAGAGGAAAGAGCCCTCTTTGAGTGGAACATCTGACTAAGCCTGACATTTACTCAGCCATAAGGACTCAGACGGAGCAGACAGAGGGGTTTTATCAATAGTCTGAAATAAATGCATATGCTAAATATAGCCCAGGCTTTGTACGCAGGATATGAGATGGGAAGTTGTAGTGCCACAACGCTGTGCCCTTAATGTGAGCAAACGTTCTCTGGCATGAACAGTTGCATGGTTATGTCTCTTATACAATCGTAATCGTTTATTCATTCTTTCTTTTCCGATAAATGACATTTAATGTGTGACTAGGCAAACAACCACAAAGTAGACGCACTAAGGTTCACTAAGGACCTTAAACATGCTGTGATGATGTGAACACGAGCATGTTACTTCATGTATCTGACAACAAGCAGATAAAGCACTGCCTCCATATGTAGCTCTGTCCTGATGTCAGTGAGTTACGGACGTGGTGATGATGATGATGGCAATTAGTGTGCCTCGGAGCAAATGTGTTCACGTGATGAATCTATCTGGAGTTAAGTGTGCATTCATGCGTCCAATCATTTACATATGCATGCATATCAATGCACGGGGGGGCACGATGCAGGACAGGCGGCGCTGACTGACAACAAAAAAAGGGCCCGTCCTCTGTACGTCACTCTGGGGCAACTTTAATGATGAATGCAGATTGGATTTATAGAGGTGGTAAATGGGTGTGAATTAGAGAGAAATTGGATAAACCAAGGAGGGAGGGATGGGTGGGGGGGACAATAAGAGAGGGTGGGGGGAGGGGAGGAAGAGATGAATGAAAGTTTGAGATAATGAACAGTGGGTGGCAGTAAGCGTGGAGGGGGTTGGAGGTGCATTGAGACAGCGTGTTTATCAGCTTAAATACAGACATCTGTTACTGAGAAATAGTGTGTTTTGGGGGGTTGGAGTGTGTGTGTGCATGAGTGGTAGGCAAACACACACAGAAGTGTCTGATGTCACTAAACTCATTAGGCTCTTTGAACTACATATACGCTGGACTACGGCGGAGTTACAGTGTAAACCATGCCCGAAATAAAAAAGTATGACATGGACCCTATCTGTACACAAACACATGCACACACTCCCCCCCTCCACACACACACACACACAGAAATCTGTCCGCCGTGATTCCGTTCTTTTCCCCTTCTGCTCCACTGATTCGAGTCAAACAACACTTGACATGAATATTTAACAGTCAGAAGAGACAAAACAATTGAGGGGCAACTTTGGTGTTTTTAGAAATGTACTCTTTGATATTCAGTCTCTCCTTTGAATGTTTTTTTGTTGGCTGTCTGACGAAATATAAAGCTAAATGTCAGCTTCCAGAGCTGTCAGCTTTGCCCTGATGCTGGACACACTAGTGAAGCCCGTAGAAGGAGAGGAGACAGCGCCGGGGAGCAGCTTTGATACTGAAGACTGGATCATTGATTAAATATTATTGAACTGTACAAGCGTTGTGCTGTCAGTCTCTTTGTGTTTGATTGATTTAGTGCCGGGCTGTATTTAAGAGAAGGTAGACTTTCTCTCTGCTTACCTTGTGTGCACATCTGTGTGTGCATCTGCGAGTGGACACATTAACAGACTCAGATTTTCATTTTTATTTTTACCCCTGCCTCTCTCGCTTTGCTACAACTCTTTGTTGTCCGTTTTTGTGTTCCCTTCTTTTTTTCCGCCTTTTGATATACCAAACTCCACCTGTGCCCGCTCCTTTCCCTCGGGTGAATTCATAAGTGCGTCCCAGCGTATAAGTGCATTTGCGATGAGGAGGTGGATGGAGTAGCGAGGGAGAAAGAAAAAAAGCAGCAGAGAGGAGCAGGGAGGGGAGGGGAGGGGCGGAGGGAGGTGGCAGGTTGATTACGGTCGCAGGTCTCGTTGCCTGGAGACGGCCGGGACGAGGGATGCCAGGTTGCTAGGCAACCGGCACGATGCAATGACCAGCGCTGTGTGATGGAGCGGAGGGGAGGCAAAGACGGAAAATTGTCTTTGTGCACCCCCCCACCCCCCTCCCTCCAACTCCCCGCTGTAAATGTTTCTTGAAAGAGCAGGGGAGATGGTCTCTGCTGATATATTTACCATTCAGCTTGGCGGCTTTTCAGCGGAATGGATAGAAAATTGAAGAGAAAAACAGGCGACAGAAAATGTGTCACCCTTTTTACAGAAGCGTGCTTTAGACTTAACGACGGTAGCTGCGTTGAGCTGAGAGGCACGAGATTATCGTCTGCTCCGCTGGTCGTAATAGAGAAAAACATCATCATCAATATGCTTTACTCACTCCAAATGTAAACAGTCCTCTCTACACAAAACACAGATGCATTTACATGGGAGCGAGCCACTCCCCGGTGCCTCTGGACGTTATTGGGGATCATTCATAATGGCAAAGGGGTCGAGCTGTGATTTGATTGGATAATCTATGGATTTAATATCTCATAATCCTAGCAAAATCCCCTGCGGCATCACAGAGCGAAAAAAGATTAATGTGTGTAGATGTTGCTGTGAGCGACAGGAGCAGACAGAGCTTGTGTGTGTGTGTGTGTTTGTGTGTGTGAGAGTGTGTGTGGGAGCAATGAATGTTTGTTTAGTCGGAGGATGATTGTATATAATATCTGTGTGTTTAGATGGAGCACAAGGGGGAGAAGCAAATCAAAAAGCAAAAACAGACAGGTACAATTGGTTGTTGGTCAGGCATGTTTTTGCCTGTGTGTTGTTGTGCACAGTGTGGGACCGTTTTTGTAAACAAGCCTAAGAGAGAAAGGGAAGGAGGGGGGGAGCAACAGGGGGAGGAGGAGAGTGAGAGGAAATTACTCTAAAGTGTACGTTAGTGGTTTAGGCTTAAAGGCAGATATGTTTCTCCCTGCTTCTGCCTCTGCTCTCGAGGCAGCGCCAACATGCAACAGGCTCGAGCGCTCCCTCCGTGTCTTTCATTTTTCCTCTCCTCCTTGTCTCCCTCCCTCCCTCTCACATCTAATCCCTCTATCTCTCGACCTAGAAGCACCCTTTGTCCTCCTCATTTGTTTTTTGCCGGTCTCCCTCCGCACGTCATTCAGGACAACCTTGTTTACCTGATGTAGGGTTCTTCTGATCACCGGGGTTGTCATGACGATGGCCATGCGAGTACGGTCTCCGTCAGAGAAGTGGGGCCTGGTTGCCGTGCCGATCTGGAGTGGCTCAGCCTCGATGGCCTCCACTTCTCACTGTTTTCCCTCTTGTAGATTATAATTCCCATCTCCTGAGCCATCTGCTGCGCCTCTCCTTATCTCTGTTTGTCTTCCTGCACTGCAATATGGGCCACAGCATTTCCTACAAACATAATTTAAACATGCTATCCATCAAAGACATAACATTTAAGGACTGCCATCAGGTCTTAGCATCATTCCTTAATGCAGCTGTATGTGTGATTTTGAAGTGAGCAGCAAACAGATATGTGCTGTAGGGATATGGTGGAGTAATGGCGCCCAAAGCAGAGAATAACGTGATCCCATGTTGTTCGTACATATGACTCACACTCCTAGGGTGTGTTGTAATCACATGGCATGGCGTGGTGGTGGTGGTGAGTATGGTGTTAAATTCACATGTCGCCACCACAGCAACAATTCAGGTCAAGTCAATGAAACCGGATTTGATTCTCTTGGCCCTCCCCACCTATTTAACGAGACTGAAAGAGTGACCTCCTCCTACACATCATTCTGAAAGCAACAGTTCAGTTTGAAGCGTTCAGCTGTAAGCAGCCTTCAAGATTTTCCTCTAAAGAATTATTATTCTGTAATTTACCAGCACTTCAATTTACAGCACTGTCAAACTTCAGCTATCTAAATGATAATGTACTTTATGTTTCTGATAGCTAGTGTTAGCAGGATAGAAAGATGCACCAGTTGAAATTCAATAGTTTTTTTTACACATTTAAAAAAATAGTCATATTATTTATTTCTCCATAATGTAAAGGTGTACATGTTAACCTGTGAAAAAGCTTTATATTTAAAAAATACACTCCCATAAGACATGTAACACAGCTTTAAATGAAGAGGATCAAATTATTTCAATAAATGTGGCCAAGAGTTGGCCTGATTAAATAATACAGAAAGAGATTCAAACAATGCAAGTGAAAAGTAAGAATATGTTATATATATTTTACAGTAAATCTTAAAGATATATTACAAACTGTATTTCAATAGGCAGCAAAAGAGAGAACAGAACATATGTTATTTATAATAACACAAGTCATATTGTTATAATGATATTGAAAAGTTCATAAGTATGTTGGCCATATCAGAAAGATATCTGGAGCGCAAATTAAACTACAATTTGATCAAATGGACTATTAACTAAACGAGGAGCGGGCGCCCACAGTCACTCGAATGATTGGAGGATGGTTTTTGAGACTTTGCTCCTCCTCGTTCTCTATCATCCTCTTAATTGGTGCGATCAATTGGAGGCTCTCGGTGGAGGGGCCTCAGCAGCAGGTGGTATTTCAGCCCGGTGTTTGGGACGGGGGCGGTCCCGGTGTTTGTGCATTCGGGTCCCGGCGGCGGGGCGCGACCGTGGCGAGGATCAATAGTGTCTCCTGGTGACCGATCACAGCGGATCAATCAGTGACCGGCTGAAATGTCACCAGCTCCATAATTAAGACCTTCATTAAGCTAGAGTTAACAGAGTGTCACTCAGTTGCTCTCACCCCAACTCCTCACCGACATCACCCTCCCTCCTCCTCCTCCTCCTCCCATCCACACACATCCCCCACCATATTCTCCTTCCCTTCCTCTCAATCCCTCTCAATCCCACCCATCTTTCTCTCTTTGGCCCCCTCTTGTTCGCTCTTTTCTTTATTTCACTCAATACCTATTTTCACCCTGTTCTATACATTCATACGTTGAAGCACTGATGAGCGCACTATTCCAAAAAGAGGGAAGGATAATAATTGTGGAATAACATAGAGAACAAGATGGCATTTCAGCAGCTTGTCTTTTGATGAATTATGAAAAGGTCACCTAATCCCCCCCTGCGTCGTGTGTGTCCCCCTTTTTTTTGTTGTCATTCTTTCATTCTTTGTTTTTTCCCCCACATTTTATTCTTTCATTTCTAACCCCGATCTCTGTCTCTCTGTGAGGCTCAGAGTCTTTCGCTATTCTGATGCTGCGTTTTCCTGTAATCCAGATTAGCCGGCGAGTGTTCTTAATCTTATCACTTCCCCAATCCTGCGTGGGTGTGTGCTTTTCCTGGTTCTGTGTGATAGGGGGAGAGGGAACGATAGACGGCAGGATTAGAGCAGATTCTGAGAAAGACTCTGAGAGAGAGAGAGACTGTTCCACGCTGTGAGTGTAACATCACACACTGGTGTCAGCCGTCAGCTGCTGGAGTAGAGCTGGAAACAAATTAATGAGGGATCGCAGGAGGCTGGAGCTCTGTTCAAATTCACTAACATGTATACATACACGCATCACGTCATATTAAATAGCTATTCTACATGGGTTACATGGATGTCATCTGGCACTTTACATGCCAGTAGTGGCCACATCGTTATTTAGTAGGTTTCTCTGGGTACATACATTCCATTGATTTAGCCTTCCTATTTTCTTGTGTCAATAATCACTACCTTTTTCCTGTATTAAAACTGACGGAGCCACATGACCTCTGTCTTTACAGATGAACCGCCCAATCCAAGTGAAGCCTGCAGACAGCGAGAGCAGAGGGGGTAAGAAACACCTGTCCTCCTGCTGAAACACCCCTACCCTGTACACAACAAACAATGGCTATCATTATAAGTACTTTTAGTCTTCAATCCACCATTTTTTTGTGGCAAAAAGTAAGCTTTATTGATTTTTAGAGGAGCTCTTAATAGTGTGACAACATATTAAAAAGACAATATCAGTTGTTGATCAAGGATTTTTTTACCAACAACCAATTGCATATGCACTATAACTACAACAACGTGCGTAGAGAATATGCAGACTTTAATCATCCCTGTAAGCTGTAATTCAATATCCACTCACAGATTCAATTTCCTGTTAAAATAAATATTTTGTTGGGGTCAAACTACACTTATACATTACACACTGTGCACAATCTCAACAGCTTCAAAGCTGCATGTTTAAATCGCAACAAGTGTGAGACTCTGCTGCATCTGACTTGATAAAAAACAATGAAGGTCCTTCTTCCCCAATCAATCAGTCCCCTAATCACATTTCATTTCCTAATCTATTTCAACATTTGTGAGCACACTGTTATACATTTGAACTGTTTCAAAAGGCTTAAAGCCTCACATGTTTGTTTCTCAGTTAAAACAACAACATAATAGCATACCATTGTTTCATGGCAGCTTTGGTTTCAGCAAGCTAAACCAATCAATTTGAAAACATGGGTCACAGCAGGCACTCCAAAGCACAGGTGTAAATAATATAGTGCATGATGTCTGCCTCATTTTTACGGTCCTGGTATTGTCAATGCTGTCACACTGTCAAGGCTTACTGGTTTAATTGAATAGAACAGAGCTATTGTTAATGTTATTAGTAACACCTGAGTTTTTCCTAGTATGACCATTCAAAATGCCTGCCGCGTGAAAGGCCTATTGAACACAACACTATTCAACATTCACCTTTGTTTGTGGTTTATTATTCTGAGAAACATACTTTTAAGATGACTTTGGTTCCCTTTAATTTCACTATTGTATGATAGTGAGCTTGCAGATACTTGAATTGAGTTATAGGCCTATAGGTAATCCATCACAGTTAGCATAATGGTCGGTTTTATTTGTGTTGCTTTCGACTTACATGTCGGCAATGTTTTACAAGAGAAATGACTGAAAAATGATTTATTTTTTAAATACAGCTTGTAAATGTAATGCTTCAAGGCAGCTAGCTCTCAAAACCAGCACAATGACGCACCATACAGGCTCATTTTACTAATCAAATTACATTTTCAACCAGAATCTCATGTAATAATGTAATAAAACAACAGACCACGACATGCTCATGACTGATTCTGTGCCTCAAGCTTTAGGACAGTTGATATTCATTGGAAAGAAAAGGCAACATGCTTTTAGAGAAAAAGAACGGTTGTGACCTATAAAACCAGGCATGCTTTTCAGGATTGTGTGCTCTGCAACGTGCCTGTGATTTGTAGTAAATGTGCAAAAACGTGCAGAAAGGCTGGTCTGATCCTTCACAGACGGAGCAGCTTCTCTGACAACACACGGGTGACAAACATTTGAGTCATGGCCAGATGCTGTTTGCTCTCTGTGATGTTCATGTGACTGCGCCCTGGTGGCGCTGAGAAGCATAGCAGGTGGATCCCTCCCTCTTTGTAGCTGTTATCACACTGTTGTCCTTTATTATTCATGGTGACATGGCTCCTCTCCCTTTGTCACTGCCTGCCTCACCTCTCCCATAACACATCTGCTTCCACTTCTGCCCTCTGTAACCACACTCACATTATCCGCACATTTTCCTCTTTTCTCCCTCCCATCTCTGCGATCTCCTTCCCCTTAGAAGACAGGAAGCTGTTTGTGGGCATGCTGGGAAAGCAGCAGACGGACACCGATGTGAAGAAGATGTTTGAGCCGTTCGGCAGCATAGAGGAGTGCACGGTGCTCCGCGGGCCGGACGGCACCAGCAAAGGTAACCTCCTGGCTGAGGGTTGTGGACATGCAGAAACACAAAATACAAAGTTCCTAAAGAATCTTTAAAAAAACTCAATTGGTATTCAAATGTGTTAAAAATGTATTTAATCTATCTTTCAAGATCTTGAAAATGCTTTAAAATAAAATAATAGTATTTTATGAATTCCTTTTTCTGACACTGACATTTAAAGCCTTAATATTATTGACTTTTTAAATTTTTTTTATATATATTTCAACGAAGGCCTCCTGCATTTCAGGATAGCAGAACCGACATCGCTCATCATTTGGATTTTCTGCTCTAGTGTCACATTCTTGTCAACATTTGGAGTACACAAGCAATACAGTAAAATAAGTCCTGTTTTATAGCACAATACAAATTCTGCCAAATGTGTCCCTAATTGACATTTTTTACTTCAATTTTTGTTATTGTTACTCTTGTCTTGAATTGAATCGGAAATGGCATTGAATACGTCTTTATTCTAACTTGTCTTAAACTGTAAAATCCCTGTAAACGATCAAAACGAACATAAAACAAAATAAAACACAAATAATGGGTATGGAAAAATGAAGTGATAAAACACTAACATGTAGAATAATCAATTATAGCTATGAAAATATTAAAGATTGCTTTGCCTCTGTTAAAATATAGGCTTATGTGAAAGTAAGACATTACTACATATTATAGACAATTTATATTTGTATACAAATCTTATTCAAATTAGCCAGAGTGATTCAAATCGTTTTTTAAAAGCTTTATCATCCACTATTTGCCAACACTTGAACTCTTCACTATATTGACTCTGTGTTTGTATGTGTATCCAGCCCTGAGAATGAAGCCTTCAGCACATTCCCAGTCCTGTGAATGCAAATTAATAATGTCACTAACAACAATGCTAATGATACTTGCCATGTAAATCAAAGTCCAGCGACAGTTCAAACACAGATGCTATATTTTTCTGCGTTTGTTGCTTGAGGCATGACTAATGGTGCAATAGGTTTTATGGGTCATGGCTAATGATCCGTTTGGTGGTTTACGGACTGTGATTGATGAAGCAATGAATGTTTTGTGGACCATGTTTAATGATGCCACGGTAACTGATGAAGCGCTGGATGTAAGACGGCTCCTAATGTATTTTTAAAGGGAAGTAGTTTCTGTATACTGTGTGTGTGTGTGTGTGTGTGTGTGTGTGTGTGTGTGTGTGTGTGTGTGTGTGTGTGTGTGTGTGTGCGTCTGAGTGTGTCAGTCTGTCTGTGTGAGGCCATGTTTAATGGTGTGTCATTCCATGTAGGGTGTGCATTTGTAAAGTACCAGAGCAACGCAGAGGCCCAGGCCGCCATCAACACTCTGCATGGGAGTCGTACTTTACCAGTGAGTGCCACACACACACACACACACACACGCGCGCGCGCGCACACACACACACACACACACACACACACACACACACACCCTTACTCAAATACAGTACACACTTTTAGATGCTCCAAATCCAGTCATACGGCCACTCAACGTGGTGACTCAGCTGATAGTCACCACTTCTCCTTTCTGTCCCCCTCCTACAAACACGCCATAGAGGACAAATCTGTTTGAAATCAGGTCATGTTTTTTCTGCTGTAGGTCAGTGTGTTTTATAAATACAGTCTATAGTTGTGGTGCAGGTTGCCTAAATTAGACTGAGGATTCGACTCATCAGAACATCAAAAAATCACAAGAAAATGAAGCTAAAACTATATTGAAACTCAATAAATTATTAGAGTAATTTTTCATGGAAAGATGTCAGAAAATGCGGTTTCAAGCCTCTCAAGTATGGCATTTTTTATGATATAATTTTTTCTTACCATCACCTGCAATGGTATATATATATATATAGTGTATATATTCATACCATTTTAGGTGTATTTGTTTATTTGGAAGACAGTTCAGAATTGATAAAGAAAGGAAAACAATGACAAATGGTCAACTTAAACCAAGGACGTTGTGATTAAATGATCTCGGATCCTGAAACAACGAGAGTTATGTTGAAACGTTTTTAATTCCCATTTCCCTCGCAGGGTGCCTCGTCCAGCCTGGTGGTGAAGTTTGCTGATTCAGAGAAGGAGCGAGGGCTGCGGCGGATGCAGCAGGTGGCCTCTCAGCTGGGGGTCATTAGCCCCATGACCCTGCACCTCGGGGCCTACAACGCCTACACACAGGCCGTGAGTTACACACACAGACACACACAAATACATTAAAGACACAATTCTTAAGAAAACACAAACTCTACTTCTTTTGACCTAACAATGTTGCTAAAAGGTCAATATCATTTTAGATACTATCTAAAATGAAATACGGAGTATATAGGGTTATGTTTATATTTATTGTGCCTGTGGAGTTATGGAGTTTATTTTTTGGAGACACATGTCACCAAATATGCTGCATCTCGATCAACATTGGACAATCAAGGTCACTTTATCTTGCTTTTATTGCTGGCCTCAGAATATAATTATCTTTATTTTAACTTATTTACTCTTACTTTACTGATTTGTTGCAAACAGCTTTAGAGCGATATATGAAGATATAATCCATTCTATTTTACCTAAGCAGAAGCAGTGCAGTAAAAGCTGATGTGACCGAAAAGTAAATAAATATTCGTCTTGAAATCTGCTCAATGATCAGTCTAAGCTAACCTTACTCAGCTTGTTCTTGAGATTTAATAAAAGAGTTTAAATATCATTAAAGTTGATGTTTAACTGGAAGAATTGCAATTTAAAATGTAAAGCCACATTACGTCTCTCGTTGTTAATTGACCGTTTACTGCAAATGGTTCCAGATTTGGCTCATTTACAGTTGTTTACTCTGTGATACTTAAAGAGGCCTGACAATATCTTTAATGGATGTGTTAATTTACAGTAATGAGTGTCATTCTACTCTTTAGTAAAACGTTAAACTAAAACATAAAATAAAATAGATTTCTAAAAAAAGTGCAGGTAAAGTTAAAACAGGCAGGATTTAATATAATCATGTCCCCCCTTACAGCCTGGACACAGAGCACACTACATTATGTTAAAACCAATTATAAATAGATTTGGCCACAATCACTGATTATAAAGGTCATGGAACAGGTCTGCTAAAACAGAGCGAGGACAGTTTGTCCGTGTGTGTGAAGTTGCATCGTGCAGAGACGTGTCTTTCACATATATTTCCTCCTATTTCAGCCTCAGACATGAGGCATTGCTATTATATAAACATGCTTCATGTTTATGATTAGTTCATAATGGAAATCTGAAAAATATGTGTCGGTCTTAGTGCTGCATGACATATATTGGACATTGCAAACATTTGTTTTCTGTGATATAATTTGCCATATACTGTAAATGCAGGAATGTTCACTTATCAATGACTTAATGTTGGATGTTGAGCCATTTCACAATTTGGTGCATGTTTACCATATTTGAATAACTTTATCGTGGGGGAAATTCCGTTTGCGGAGAGTTGCTCCATTTTAGAATGACGTAAAATAAAAGGTGTATATGGGTCAAAACAAGTTAAAATAATAGAAATGTCTTTATATAAACATATAAATTTAAGGTTAAAGACTCCTGGTGTTGTTTCTCTATTTTACAAGCCTGAGGTTACATTCAGGGAACACTCACAGTCTTAAAAACAGATCCCTCTAAACATAATCTTTGCTCTTTTCTAAATACAGAATATCCAGACCCCCTCTCTCCCCTCCTATCAATCACCCTCCCCCCTCTCCCTCCTCCAGTTGATGCAGCAGCAGGCCCTGGTGGCTCAGTCGGCCTACCTCTCTCCTGTTGCCACGGTGGCGGCGGTTCAGATGCAGCAGCTCGCCGCCCTCAACCCCAACAGCATCATCGCCACGCCGATCTCATCCATCACCCCCTCCTCAGGTAATGAGAGGCAGAGACGTCTGGCCCCGGCCGGCCCCTGATTAGATTTCCTCTTGAAATATGAGGACAGATACACAAGGAGAGGTGGACCTCAAAGGACAAAATAACAAACATCTATTTCGTAGTTTCTTTCTCAATCTGTCAAGATGTTATCTTTCAGAAAAGTCATGAAATTGTGAGTGAGTCAGGCTACTTCCATCCTGAAAGCATTAGTGCTCAATTCATCTGAACATTTTGTATTATTCCTAAATGTGTCCAATGTCAGGTCCTGAACTGACCCGCATTAAATAATTTCACAATATGAATATGCTCAGCAGTGTTTCTCCTTCTAGGTCAACAGGCTTTATAAAGTGATGAATCACTGATTTTTCAATCACTTTAACGAATCGTAAATTCAAAATAGAAAAAATCAAAGTGTACCTTGCAGTTGCAGTTCAAGGTGTCCTGTTCCCAGTTTTACAGATGCCTCTTTATATGGGGGTCTATGGGAAAAATACCTTTCGTGCTGCGAAAGGATTTTGTCTCCAATGTCACAAAGTAAGTAAATAAACTGAGTGGCGGTGACGTATCCTGGTATTATAATACATCCATTAATCAGATATCACTATTCAGTGAGGTCACATTGCAATAATCAGACCTGTATAAGATATAGTTTATTTTCAACGAAAGTATGAAAGTGACCCAATGGCCAATTTTGCCGGCAGTATGAACATAGCTTTAGTACCTGAGTCCTGAAAGTCCTTGGTCTGTTGAGTTTGAAAAACAACCCCTCACTCCTCAATTTAGAATAATATAAAATGTACATAAACAGCAACTTTAAACTTATTAAACTGTAAACAGCAATGTCCAGACATTAATGTCCCCCTTAGGATGACCTGTAATAACTTTGGTGATCCCTAAGCTAATTAATCTCGTGCCATGACCAAATACCAGCAAATAGGGTCAGCCTTAGCTGTAATTTGTGTTTATTGCTCATCAGCAGTTGCGATAATGGTCACTGTGTTGAGTTGTAGCAACTCATTTTCTTTGTGTCTTTGTGCATTACTGCCACCTGTAGATCAGGGGAATATCGCGAAACTGTTGACAGGAGTGTTTATCCCTTTCCTTCCGTGCATCATTAAAAAACGAAATGCTCCATAGCACTACAATAGGTCACTCACTCCACAGGGTCCCTGTAACATCAGCAGATTAGCATTGTCATTGTGAGTATTTAGTATGCTGATGCTAGCATGTAGCTCAAATCACCGCTGTGCCAAAGGGCAGCCTGCGTGACAAAGCTGCTCGTCTGGCTGTGAGCTCTTGTTGGAGCACATTTTTGTTATTTATATGTAAACATTCGATGTATAATTTCATATGGGTATTTTTCATAGGGCTTGAGCAAAGACACCGCCTCAACCTCCCTTAGATTACTTTCAAAAAATTGCTCAATGCCAGGATGGCTAATTGTTTATGATTATTTTATTTCAACTCATCCAACAATTTAACAAAAGAAGCCTTCAATTGCTGTTTGGCATACCCTTAGACTAAGACTAAGGCATTTATTACTTGATCCCCAAGACAACTATATCTCTAAACTGTAATTTTTACCAAATCCCACACAGGCTATTCTGTTTGATCTCCTTTCATTTGTTCAGTGCCTTTATTCAAAGGCCCCTTCCAGACTAAAAGAATAAATCATCCCAAATGGAAATCAAGTAGTTTCATGTTGATTGGGAAGTTTAATAATTCACTCGTCCTTATCTCCTCTAGGTCATGCTTTAAATACTGCTTTAATGCCGTAGATTTTTTGTTAGGATAAAAATAAATGGCTGACATGTCTGCAGGTGCCAGCACTCCACCCTCCATGGCCGGCACACCGGTTCCTGCTCTGCCTCCCCCCCTCACCGTGAACAGCTACGCCTCTTTGCCAGCTCCACCCAACGGCCATTCAGCAACTGAAGCCCTGTACACCAACGGGGTCCATGCTTACCAAGGTAGAGCCACCACATCCTTCACAGCAGAGAGTAAAGACTAACATGTAGACTTCCTCCACAGATTCACAGGCTTACTGTTGTGCATCCACAAGGATCTAATCAAGAGGACATTTAATTTAAGCACTACCTTTTATTTGGAGCTCTAAATGTTATCTGGAGCATGGTGATGTGCCCCACATAGCATCCAGGATTATTTTGTTGTGTGCATAAAGCAGCTGGTGACGATGTGTTTTTTTTCTGCCACAGCTCAGAGTCCGGTGCTGGACCCTATGCAGCAAGCTTACACCGGCATGCAGCACTACACAGGTGAGCCTCACTGTCACTCTGGGAAACATGTGTCCCAGATAGGTAGAGACATATGTTGCAATTTATCTATCAAAATGTGATGCTTTATACTTGTCGAACTGCTGCCACACAAAAAAAAAGCTGCATAAACCGTGTCAAGTATCATGTACGTATGTAGGAAATACAAGAAAATATATATTTTTAAATCTCATAAAAATCTGTAATACATCAAATTTGACCACTCCATCCTTTTTGGTTTTAGTTCTTAGAAATTACCTTCAGCTTTGTTTTTAATCCACGACTTCAAGTACATTTTCATCTACACAACAGACATGCTGGAGACTTGAAGTGTGCAGAGAAAAATGCAGACAACACTAAAAATTAGAAAACATTGGGTGGATGTGTGAAAGCAACATTGGGTTGTGAATTACCAAATACATTTCTGGTGTTATATCTAGGCAATCTGATAAGAGAGTGCTAAATGTGGAGTGATGATTGGTTTTGTTAGAGGTATTTGAATAAGAAATACTCAGGAGCATTGAGAATTCAAAAATCTGAATTTATAGTAAATGGGACAAATTGTCTGCTTATAAAACCCTTTATATATACACCAAGAAGCCATTAACTAAAGACAGGGACATTTTGAGTGATGTTGTGTACATAATTGTTACCACGCATGTTTCTCCTGTGGTTACTTAATGAAAAACAACCTCCCATTTCCATGTAACCAGAATGCTAAACATTGTTATGTAACATAATGGGATGCAGCTACATTACCTTTACACTCTCGACTTAACAACACTGCATGTGTAAAGTACAAATTTACATCCACAGTAAAAACATGCACATATATTACATAGTTTAAACTCGCAGCTCTATGGAATGAGTCACACGCCACAAAATAAATGCAAAGCTTCTCCCGGTTTTAGCAGACCAGTAGGTGGGAATGCAGCTCTGTCAGATGTTGTTTTGAGGAAAAAGTGATTAGTGTGCAGTGTCTCTCCTGCCTCTCCTCTGCTCTCTGTTCACCTGTTCCTCCTCCCATCAGCCACCTACCCCGCTGCCTACAGCCTGGTGGGACAGCCGTTCCCCCACCAGCCCACCCTGTTGGCCCAGCAGCCGCAGCAACCGCAGCAGTTGCAGCAGCTGCAGCAGCGAGAAGGTAAAGTCACTGAGATAATCGTGTCTGAGAGGAACAGTCCTGTGGTTTTCAATGTTTCAGCCCATTTACCACAAACCACACACACTTTACATAACAGATACCACTATACAGACACTGCTATATGTTGGTTTGCATGCACTTCTGATATGGAAAATGCATTAGCTGACTTTTACTTTGAAAATATATAATTGATCTACACTACAAAGTTTGCATTCATCTGGTCCAACGAATGGCTGAAACTAATGATTATTCCCATTGTTGTGCAATCCAGTCATCTTTTGCATATTTTATTATTGCTTAGTTTCTGAAAAGGTCACAAATAACAGTATTCTCAAATTAGTTTTGTTTTATTTGACCAAACATTAAAGAAAACAACAAATTATTCAATGTACACTATATAGAAATGAGAAATAACAACACATTCTCATATTTAAAAGCTATAACAGGTTAGTGCCATCCTTTAGATGTCTATGCAGGCATTCCAGCAAAAACCACTCAGAGACTACAACATGTACAAAACTGTGCCGCCCGGATACTCACAAAAACACGCAAATCAGAGCACATCACCCCCATCCTTCACTCACTCCACTGACTCCCTGTAACACACCGGATCAACTACAAAGTCCTCATAATGGTCTTCAACGCCATCAACCACACCGGCCCCACCTACCTACAGGAACTTCTAACCAGAAAACATTCCCATACCTCACGCACACTCAGGTCAGCCAGCTCCAATCTCCTGGCTGTTCCGCGGACAAAACTGGTCACCATGGGAGACCGTGCTTTCTCCTCCCTGGGTCCACGTCTGTGGAATCAGAGATCAGCTTCCAGAGAACATACGGACCTCGGCATCACTCTCAGTTTTTAGGAAATGCCTCAAGACCCACCTGTTCCACACCGCATTTTACTGACTGTCCTTTACTTTATTTATTTATTTATTTTCAAACCTTTTAAGTTCTTAAGCTTTAATTTTTTTTTTTTTTTTATATTGCCATATTTTATCCAATATGCTCCTTTAGATATCTTTTTACTTATTTTAATTATTGTTATAATTATTATTATTATTATTATTATTATGAACTACATAGACAAGATAGTGATATAAATCTGACTATCAGCAAGAAAACATATAAATGCATTTCACAAAATGTTGTACAACAACTGCTTATGTTTTAAATATGAATCAATTATTCTCACTATACTGTATATTGTTGTCATGCTCTTTTCCATTCACATGATATAAAAGAGATTTTTTTTTTTTTAAATCTAACCCTTATTATTCAAACTAAAATAAATAATAAAGTCAATAAATGAAATTTGTCAAAGATGAGAAACAATACATATATGTGTTATACTGAATAAAAGAGACGTAAACAATTGACATACAAAATATAAGCATAACTCAGACACAGGAGTGTAGGACTGTACCACTAACAATAACTGCTCTAACTATAACTGATCCACACTGACCTCCTAACCTTCTCATCTCTGTGTCGTCTCGTCTCTATTTGTGTCCAGGTCCAGAGGGATGCAACATCTTCATTTACCACCTGCCGCAGGAGTTCACCGACTCTGAGATCCTGCAGATGTTCCTGCCCTTCGGAAACGTCATCTCTGCAAAGGTCTTTGTGGACCGCGCCACCAACCAGAGTAAATGCTTTGGTGAGTGAATGTGATGGCTGTTGTGGATTTTAGAGACTTTTAAAGACCAGTTTCACCATACAGTAAATGTCATATTAGCTTTTTCCCCATGTAATTTAATTAAATGTACTTAGTTTGAGCATTAAAACAAACAAATGTATATTTAAAAAGCAGAACAACAAAACCATATATAACGGTGAACATATACAACAGGTTTTCAAGAACTTATAGGACAAATAAATTACATTTCATGTCCAAAATGGAGTAGTAAGATGCAACATGCTTATCTAGTCTTACCCCTATTCCATTATATATCAATCAATCAATCAATCAATCAATCACATAAACCAAGTCAAAACAACATTTAGATGTAGTCATCCTTTTCATGTAATCATTTCAGTCGTTTACATTTTTCCTTCTTTTTAAACTGTTTGATATTTGTACTTTGTTTGATAAATGATGCTATTGATAGACGCTTCATTCTTTCATTCTTCCTCTTCCTCTTCAGGTTTTGTAAGTTTTGACAACCCCTCCAGCGCCCAGACTGCCATCCAGGCCATGAACGGCTTCCAGATCGGCATGAAGAGACTGAAGGTGCAGCTGAAGAGGCCCAAGGATGCCAACAGGCCTTACTGAAGGAGGTGAGTTATTGTCTATTGACACACTTGAGGCGACGGGGAGGGATTGACAGACAGCTGAAATGTATGTGGAAGTTAAAGAGACAGAGTGGATGTAATTGGGGGGGTCAGCTCTTAAACGGCTGTCTTTCATGTGGAAATGAAGAAGTCAATAACCCTACCGTAGATTACCTTTAATGAGGCGGCAGCTCTCATCAGTTTGAAATACATTGTGTAAAAGCGTCTGCTTCTTTTGTTGCTCAGCATGTAGAAGGACACTTCGATTGAGGAGCTGATTTCTTTACTTGGGTTCAAATGTTTTTGCCTAACCAGTGTTCTGCCGCAGGGTTAAATGCCAACTACTGTTCGTCATTAATTTTTTGTTTTTACTTTTCATTTATTGTTTTTGTGCTGTGCCATATGCCATTTTTCCTGAACAAAACCATCACACCACTCTCAAGACTGTCCTGTCCATACATATATCGTGGAGACGTGCGTCGCTATGGCTACGGTTGCCTAGCAACCGCTAAAACCTCCCCCCCTCTTCCTTCTCACTGCGTTGTAAGTTAATTGGCCTGTGTTGGTTGCTGTGGCGATATTGCCTGTGATGGTTGCCATTAGCAATTTTTATTTTGGGCCGTTGCCTTGATTCACCATGCTCAAACTGCATGGCGGGTTACTGTGGCGACCATGAACTGTGTTTGGTGCGTTGTGAGTTTCCTCTTATTATTTTGTCCTGGTTTTATTCCTTGCAAACACTGATCAATAACTGTCAATTTACCTCAGCATCTGTAAGCAACTGATGATCATGACATGTGTTTTTTTTTCTCTAAAAGCTTCAATGCTAAGAGCTAAAGCAACCTGCTGTCCATCAAATATGGATACATACAATTGATTTCCTTTCTTTTGTTTTCTGATTAGTTGACTTTTTGTCTGTCATGATTATCATTCTTACACATTCCCTTTGTTTAGTTGGTTGGTGTGGTAGTTTTCGGTGAGTGTGGGGTTTTTGTTTGGTTGTAACTCAATTCCAAGTGACTTTGTGCCTGATCTTTGTTTGGTTTCGTGAGACTGGAAATGTACTGATCGTGCCCCTGTAAATGGTTTACCACATGGTATTTGTGCGTGTATGTTAAGCAACAAGAAGGTGCGTGCATTTATATTTGTGTGAGTATTTTGTATTGATTAGATGTGGAAAATTGTTCATGTGTAAGTGACTGTGTGTGTGTGTGGGTGTGTGTGTGCAGTGTGTGTGTGTGTTGTACCACAGAGACACTAACCCTACTTTAGAAGGTTTTGGGTAAAGCTGTTTGGTTCCTGTGACACGTGCTGCTGGCTGAGGAACTGCATTCCTCTGTAGGAATTCTGGGTTTCCAAAAACATTATAATATTAATAAACGTTATAAGAGCTAACATACATAACACAAATAAGACCTCATGGTATTCAAATATAAATAAAACATTTTTGACTTAGCACATAACATTTTAATTAATCACAGGGTATCTGCAGGCCAATAACCAAATGAAATGAAAGCCTGAATAATACAAAAATAAATCCTAGCAGATTATTTATATTATTCTGCTTCTGGTATATAACATTTCTAAACTATCTCTAATTTCTTTACAACTCTGCAACAACAAATCAATACATTTTACAAAAAAACCATACCCCTTTACAAATATGGAAGTTTTATACAAGCTATATGTGTTATTATTTGTAATGGCTGCATTATGTGCCTGACAAGAATAGCCTAGATTTCCTTTTATTTGTTTGTTCATATATTCTGCCATGTTAATATCTTTGGAAATGGTACCCCGTATCTCGAATCAGAAATAAAATGTAGAGTAAATAAGGCAAGTTTGAACAAAGTTTGAGGGTTTGTAATGAATGCTTGTTAAGAGTATTTAAATGTAGTCAATAACAATAAAGGACAGTAATTCACATTTACTGCTCTGACATTTCTTTAGCTGCAGATGCCCTATTCGCACAACTAATTAAATGCTGGATGATTGGATTTAACTATCCTCTGTGAGAAACTGCAGTTTAGTGATTGACCTGGTTCTGAATATCATTCGACTAAATGTTATGTTACTAAAGCGTTATAGTCATCCCCACCAGAATTCCTACTATGCATGTTCTGAATTAATTTGCCTGCCTGCCAAAAGAGATGACAAACTACTTTTTAAGAACGTGCATACACTTGCAGCAGTGTGACTGTCACTATTAGAGTTGCATGGACACTAGTTGATTACTGACACTCCCCTGAGGCATCAGTGCAAGCAGTGTGTATTGCAGACACCACTCCACTTCCAAAGTCCTACATGTGTGTGGGTGTGTGTTTGATGATGATTTGTGAGATTTTTGTTTTCTAATTCTCTTCTTTTTCTTCTTCTTTTCTCTCTTCTCTTCCTCTTTACCTGCAGGTAAAACCTAAGAGTTCAATCAAGAAAACCACTTGGGATGTCCCAGCCTTTTTTGGTTGTTTGACCAACCGTATAGCACAGGAGCAACACTTCACGAAAGCAGTATCACGTGTATGCGCTTACAAAAACAACAGCAGTAATATCGGCAACAGAATAAATCTACAGAAACCGCATCCTCAATATCAGAAGTGCTCCAGATTTCCTATCATTCCACAGCTGGATTCATTTATATTATGTACATACTCTATTGTCGGCAACAAGATCTACATGTTAAGAAAAAGCATATCATGATGTTATTCTTCTGAACAGGGTTCTACTGTATAGTGTGATTTGTGGTCCATGGCGTTAACAGAAGGCCAGTCTGCAGTCGGAGGCAAAAGAAAATACTATTCTGTATGATTACCATTGGTAATATTGTTATGTAGAGTTAGTTTTATTATTTATACGTAAATTTTAAAAAAAAAAACAAGGGGGAGATTACACAGGAAGAGATTTGGATTTCCTCACTGTATATACCTTGATTTAAAAATGGAGTTTAAAGACTTCACAAGTTAAGATTCTCTGCTGCCACTACTTTTCAAATTATCAAAGCAGAAGGAATGGCTGGGAATTTTTCTATCTTGATTTTTTACGTTTAATTTATTTGGTAATCAATTTGATGAGGTTGGATGGGTGGAGATGTGACAATTTCTTTTTTAATTTAAGAAAAAAAAAGAGGATTCCTGTGGTCTTCAAGACAATGAACACACTTATTATAGAGTTTTTAATTACATAAATGTACCTATGGAAGTAAAAAAAAAAAAACATAATGTTTCTTTATTTATTCTCTACAATCGCTGTTTTAAAACATATGTCTTTAAAAGAAAATAAAGTACAATTTAGAAGAAATCTTTTTTGAGTCTGCTTAACTGTCTGCTTCTCGACGTGTTATTTACCAAAAGTTGGCATCTTTTCTGGGTGTAATGATTAAAAAATGTATTTTTTTCTTTATTTTGCTTGAAAATACGACAGAATACACTAAGGTTGTATCAGTGTTAGAATCAGTAATGAGATATCCAGGGGAGTGTGGTGCTCTCTATAGGCCTGAAGAAGAATTGAGGAAAGTTTCAAAGAACATCTGGCCTCCAGTGTTGGACTGCATTTAACTAACGCTTTACAGGAAGGAAATAAAAAATATATTGTAGTGTTTTTATTGTTGCATTTTAATTCATTCATACAAGTAATCTTTAAATGCAAGCCTGTAGACAGTGTCCATTATAATTGCACAGTCATGTTAGGTCATTGATAATCCCACGTCAGCCATGATTTATTAATGACATGCATAAATATCTAGGTCAGGTAAGAAGAGGAGGGAAAAGGCTGAGGTGTGTGTGTAACCACAGCTGGGGTATGCAGTGAGGACGACTGCCACAGCTTTTTGGGTTCGGTCAGATGAGTCGAAACACGCCTAGGCCTCCTCCGGCATGCCTGGGTGTATGAGCTGTGATTAGTGCCACTAACAGACAGCAGAATGAGGGATAACATCTGTTCTGTTTACCTTGTAGCTGCAATCTAACGAGAAACCCTCCAGCAAAAAGACTGTAACTTAAGGATACTATAAGTAATGTGAAATATTAGTAACTAATACTTAGTAAGTACATCATCTGACAGTTTTAGGAACGCATTAATGTGTGGGTAAAACACTCTTTGGATATCACCACACAACAAAGTACATGTGTGCAATAAGAAGGGGAAAAAAGTTACTAAACAATGGTTGGAAAATGCCACGTGTGTATTTCTATTTAATGATGCAAAGTCCATCACGTGGAAATCGACCTTCAAGACATCATAAAGGTGTGGATGAAAAAAAGAAGAACAATATGTAGAGCAGGCTGAATAAAGTTGTAAAAGCTGCACGTGCACACATCACAAGCCTGCCTCACAGCCTTGAATATATTCTGATTTATGACATTTTTTTATTTTGCATCTATTCTGATGGGCAAGTCGTTTTTCAACTTTTCAACTTGCCTTAACAAAGAGAAAACTACAGTTAGAACCCAAGAGGTTTTAATAACAATTCACACTTAATCTAATTTATTTGGTGTATTTCAATGAATTATTTCAGCACCCATGCTGTACTTGAGTTAATCATGCGGTGACACTAAAATAAATGTATGGATTAAAGGGCGTTTAGGTTGCAACATGAAGTGAGTGTCTGATTCTACCAGCAAGGGCCAAACTTTTAAGTACTATCTGCAAATATATGAACACCATACAACATTATGACTTGATATGTATACTAAATACTTTACTCTATCAACTGGATAACATGCCCATTTTTGTAAATAAACCACAATAATATACAAATATTTAAAAAAAGCACACATTATTCTTTGAAGGGTTCACCATAAAATGTATACTTTTTTAAACCTTCTTTGTGTTTAAAAGTTTACGAGTCTTAATATATTTTTAGATACAAATTCAGTGAAATTGGGGTTCATTATTATTTGTGCCTTTATGTATGTACATTTTTAACTCGATTTTGATGATTAATTTTACACAATGGTCTTTCAAGTCCAAAAAGTATCCTAATGCATTCAATTTTAAATATATGCATATGCATATATATCCCTGCATTGCAATGATTAGATTTGGTTTTGCCTTGGGAGAAATATAGATTAGTTGAGGTAGGCCTACTAATAGGCTACTTTACTGGAGTATCTTTTGCTGCTTTGTACTTCCACCCCAATAGAAAAGGTAAATAGTGTACTTTTACTTCACAACATTCATTTAATACCTTTAGTTACTTTGCAGATTTGAATTAATGATGTGAAATTGAATCAACACTTAAATAACAGCAAGACTTTTACTTTTAACATGGTATCCCAACACTCTGGTAGTTCTACTTTTACCTAAGTACAGGATCTGAGTACTTCTTCTACCGTTGTCAGTGGCACTAGCCACTCCTCATACAGAGCAGAGGCTCACGTCACTTTAAATAGCCAGCATCCCCCCCCTCCCCCTGACATACTACCATAATATCCACTATAACTCACCAATGCAAGTACCCGGCTAAACGGAAAACAAGCCTGAGCTCACCATACTACTTTTATCCGACGCAAAAGTGAAAAGATAAACATTTTGGTCATCGTTCGACCACCTTAAAAATCACGACCAAAAGGCAAGAGTTTTGGGCAGAAAGTGCGACACAGTTTTTTTTTTTTAGGAGAATGTGGCAAATCTCAGGTTAGAGGGAGAGGTAAAAAAAAAAAAGAAGGCGGATTGAAGCTCATCAAAGACCAAACAAGTCGTTTTTGATGGCGAGATCTACATGAAATCCTCTCGCTTCAACAGGACCAGAGGAAGTGCAGCAGCTGTGGTAGAGAGGAGACATTTTAAGACTCATTACCTGCCTGATACAACCGGAGAGGTAAGTTAGCGGCACCGTTAGCTAACATTTCCTTATGGACAGTTGAAGTTATACAACTCGATCTACTTTTAAAGCTCCAAACCAAAGACTTCTGACAGGCACACAGTGGGTTGCTATCTTTGAGACAGAATCAGGAGATCCATCCACCCGGGGAGGTTTTATTTGAAGTTTGTTCGGAGTATTCGCATCAAACTTTAGGCTCTTCCGTTACCTGAAGCACTCACGGATTCAGCCGTTAAAGGGACCTTCTCATATCAAAGTTTAGCTAACAGGCCTCCGCTTGTCGGGGATGTTTGTTTAGGAACAGTCTGATAACCGAAGGTCATAAAAGCCTCCAATGCTAAACAACAAAGCACACAGTCTTCACCTGACGAAATGCAGAGTTTCTGTTAAACGTCATTAATCTCGTTTGTGGTGTGAATCATGAATGCGCAGGAAAAGTTTTCTAACGTAAACTGTCACTTAGAATAGTCTCCCTTGCCTTTCTTTACACGGGTGAAAGAAAGTGAAAATTACATGTGACGGTCTGTAGAAAGTATAACATTTGAGTAAGCTAGATATGTGTTGGTAAACTTGAGCAGAGCTCCATCAGGTTGTCCGTCCCGCTATGTCCGGGAGACTCCCCGCTTGCGCCATGCATGCAGCGTACCCTGCCACTCCCTGGCTGCGAGGGTTTACGCAAACAGCGTAGAGAGCTGTGCCACTGACACAAGCTGCTCAACTTTAAATAATAACACTTGTCTTTTCAAAACAAAGTTACTAAGGACTTTTACATGAGTGAATACAATTGCAAGACAAACAATAATAAAAAATTAAAAAACATTAGAAAAAAAGGAGTTAAACGTGAAAAAGTTAAATAAAACAATGTAAGATAATATAAAACTTCAGAGAATTGTTTTGTATAGAAATATATTTTAATAAGTTACCCGACGGATACATTTGGAATCATACAATAAACCTTGTGAAAACACTTAATTTTCATTTTTTAAGGAGTTTATAGAGGATAAGGATCTTGCCAGTCTGTTCTCCTCAGGCCGGTTGTTTAGAGAGTGAGGCAACCGCCCCGAAGTTGAAAGCCCTGAATACAGAGGCCTCCAGCTCTACTTCACACAGAGGGACGTTGACTGTCTCACATTGTTTGAGTTATTTGATATGAGTCAGTCTATTGTGTCCCTAAGAAAATTCAAATCAGTCTTATCTCCTAATTCTCCAAGGAATTTACAGCTAAAACATTGTCAAACAGCCTCTGTCCTCTTAGGTTTTTATTCAAGAAAAAACCCCATTTAAAATAAAAAAGAAACTCCACACAAATCCCCTTTTTTAAAGGGGCGTCCCCCCTTTGGCATTTTCTAATGTCTTCTGATCGGTGCCTCTTCAAAGAGCTTTCCGAAGTCATTCTTATTTTTGAGTAATGAACATTAAGAAACTTGCATTGTTTACACCCATGTCTAATCCATAATCCGGTTCGCTGGTTCATTTTTGCATATCTTGGGGAATTACCACCACCTGCATTCAAATGAAGTGGTATTGCCACAACAATAAGTAACATCACCTCATGCTCAAAATGACTCATAGTACCTAATAACAGGAAACTGGGGGGGTGTCAAGTTTATAAAAAAGTATTTAGGATGCAGAAGGGGCCCTATAAAAGATACTATTGAGTCGATTTATGGGAAGTGTAGGATCCGGTGTATTTTGGAACTTTTTGCACAGCCACTGAATACTCGTAAAATCCGCAATCATTTTGACAGCAGAAAAGATGATTCAGATAAAAAATGTTTGATTGACAGGTGGTTCTTCCAATCAGATGCAAAGTATATATTTTTTTTAAGTGCCTGCCCTTTTTTCAAACAGTTCACAATGACCGCTTCTAAAAGCATTCTGTGTAACAAACATTTGCTTCGTAAGGAAACATAATGGGGACTTTTAAATTGGTCTCAATCAACTTACTCGAAGTGTAATACCAAACTAAAGAAAAAACATTATACTAATCACATGGATCAGAGGAGATGTGTATGTGAATTCTCTAGTTTCGTGGCAATTGATGATACTGTAGTAGATTATACTGTAATGCCAGAGCACAGCTGCTTGTAATAAAATAAAAAGTGAAAAATATTCACACACCGTAAGCACATGCTGGTTTAATTCGGAAAATAATAAATGGAGTCTAGAATCTGCTGGTCTAACTTGTTGACATTTCATACTGTCTGGCTGATACGTAGACATATCTTGGCTAACAAAATGAAATGCAAAGTTTACTTTGGCCCGCAGCAGTTGCAACCTGTTATTCTACCAGCTATTGATCTTCCTCTGCCAGTTACCTCTTGAGGGAATCCTACACAAGCAGGCAGACTCTAAAGTAGTATCTGGTATGTTTGAAGTAGTATTTACACCAGGTGTATCTCAGTGACAGTTTGGTGGAGTAAATAAAGTGTTGTCAGAGTTGAAGGATGACATGAGAGGGGACAGGCCCACACTGATAAACTCTCAAATTTCACTGCCTTATTTCACTGCTGATGTTTAACGGTGATGAGATCCTGTTGATGTGAAACTCCTCTGCTAACAAAGGCAGCCTGCTTGAGTTACTGTGCATTCATTCTGAGCTTTTAAACGGGTCAAAGTCCAGCCTCACACACTGCCTTTATTAAGGGATCTGGCAGGAAAAATGTGACAACCTGAATGTCCCTCCTTAAATGATTAGCCTCAGGAAGATGACTCCAGAAACATAGGTAGAGCAGTAATCTGATGATTAGATTTAATATCAGATGACCCCACATTGGAAAAGTTCTATTGTGGACAAACAATCTATGATAACAACACTCATGTCACCCCAGGTCATTGAGCGTCAGAAGCTTTTGCCGTTTCTGCACTCTAATAACAAAGCAGCATTAATGTCTGTGAGGCTGCACTCAAGCACTGAGGGGCTTTGAACTAAATGATAACGTTTCCTAATTAGAAAAACACCCAAAGTACAGATTGAGACCTCTGAGGACGTCTGGAGAAGGTCGGCTGATTTCCCTCACCAGATTTAAAGCTACTCGCTGCTAATATACTTGAGAGAAGAAGCCTTCTGTGTTCATGCTCCATATAACTGGATCAAACATCTTTATCTTACATTTTATTCACCTCATTATATTAATGTCTCCTCCGTGCCTTTTATTGCCTTGTTTGTGTAATACATTTTGTCTTATCTTTTTTATGTCTTGTGTAAAGCACTGTTATTGCCTTCTTGTTGAAAGGGTCTATACAGGAATAAGCCTGCTGTAGTTAACATCAAGATGAATGTATACATATTTAAAATGTGTATCATAAAATGGCACAGTTGTTTTTGTCCTGTTTTCTTTAAGCAGGTCATAGATAATAACTAAATAGGTAGGTTGTATCAGGAGATATCTTGCTCAAGAGATTATAAGCGCACGGTGTGTTTAATTTAATTGTGTAATCTTCTTTTCCCAAGTCAGGTACAGAATGTGGGACAAATAAATGAAACGTTATTTCATTACTAAAAAAGCCAACTCTTAGGTGTTCTTTCTGTTTTGTAAAGTTCTCTTTAATGCTGAATAGTAAACGATAAAGCGTTCTTCAGAATGGGAGCAGAGGAGAAGTGATTTCAGACATGTGTCTGGGTAAATAATGTCATGCAGCTGCAGAAATAGTTTCTCGAGGAATAATGATCGGTGCCAACTGCAGTCTATGTAAGAGCTCCAAATGGATTATCATAGATTGTGTGCAGAAAGCAAAATCAGCCCTTGATCATTTCTCTTCATCTGAAACAGGAAGTGGCCAGATATGCCGCCTGTTGCAGATGCAGTGAGATGAATCAATACTCGTTCCTCTCAGCACTCTCGGTTTCCTTTCCTTCCTCTCAGGATATGGTCACAGCTGAGAGAGAGTCTCCATATTTATTGAATAAAAAAAATCGAAATGAAGATCGTCAAGAAGACAACACCTCCTTTTTATTACCGGTCTTCATTTCCTTCCACGTGATACAAAAAAACCAACAAGAACACTTTTCTCTCTTTGTGTAAAACGTTAGGATGTTGTCTCGGCTGAGGGAGCAGATATGGGCAGACTGGATTTGGTTTCCTGAAGGTTACGGTTGGGCTGACCTCACGGACCACGATGGCAAAGTTTACCCTAAAACTCAGGACCTCTGGGTGACTATACCCATCGCTCTGTGCTTCCTGGTCATCAGACAGATATTTGAGAGGTGAGTCATCTCCGGCGGTGCCTATTTATGTCTTGTCCTGGTGTCATTTGCCTGTTCATTTACCCGTCTGATTTACATATCTCTTTCTGATAATGAGAGATGACGAGTAAGCTCTGTTTCCCTCTCACCAGGACTGTAGCGACTCCTCTCGCCTCCATTTTAGGAGTAACTGACAAGAAGCGTGTTCGTGCTTCTCCAAATCCCGTCCTGGAGCCCTACTTCTGCAGCACATCAAAGAATCCCACACAGGTAATCTTCCAGGAAACATGTTGTGTGTCCTCTGGCAACAGCACAGCTTGATCCTGATTACCAAATTCCAAGATGTTTGAGGTGTAAATGGAGGACGACAACAGGATATAAATATCATATATCTTCACACCTGAGCCTTGTGTAAACAGTTTTTATTTCATGCATTGGAGACGCTGTTCTTATTTCCTTGTTATGCTTTGTTTTCAGAGCTCCATAGAGGTTTTAAGTAAACAGTCGAGCTGTTCAGTGCGACAGGTCCAGAGGTGGTTCAGGAGGCGGAGAAACCAGGAACGACCCTGCAAGCTCAAAAAGTTTCGCGAAGCAAGGTAGCTACACCTCTAAATCATCAAACTCAACCTTTTTTCTGCCCTTCCTTCTCATCAGTCTGTTTTTAAAAGCCTGTTTTGAATTAAAGGTAAGTGTAAGACATCATTTTCTATCCATTTTGTTTCATGATTTATTTAGGTTGGAAATTATTGCAAAAATGAGTGCAACATTTTGCACTAAGGAATTAGAATTAGTGTCTTCATAGTGCGCAGAGTTCATGAACTGCTTTGACAAGCACTGGACTCTTTGAAGGGCCTCGCATGTTAGATCTCAGGGGTCCGGAGATGATTAACAGCATAGAAAGCAACAAAACTACATGATAGTTATTTAATCATCAGTGTTTTGTCTTTAAACCCTGACACGCCACACCCACACAATGATTTTGCGATAGGAGGATAGCAGAAAATGCTGAAAAACATATGGATCCAGGTGTTTCTACATCAGCTGTCAAGAGGAATTATTTCATCCAATGCGATTACGTTTTTCAGGTTCCAACTCAAATGATATACAAGTGGGAGTATGCACACATATCAGAACCAAAGAGGATAGGTGCTGTGTCAAGTATAAGCAGAATATAAAATGAACAGGAAACTTGCAGGGATCCAATAGCAAGTTTAATTATTTTTATTTTTATTTCAGTTATACAGCACTTTTAAAAGAAAAGTGCCTCACAAGGCCAGACAAAAATATACGTGGATAGATTTTCTTTTTAGATGAATAAGATTTAAAGGGGACCTATCATGCAAAATGCACTCTTGTACGTCTTTCATACATGAATATGTGTCCCCGGTGTGTCAGGGAACTCACCAAGTGTAAGAAAATACAACCCTCTCTCTTTTCCTCCATACCCAAATCTCTAAAAACTA
>NW_011337576.1:104319-105888 GCF_000735185.1 Notothenia coriiceps
AGGGACTGTAACGCAGATCTGATACAGACGTGATACAGATTTGAATTCTTTCCTACGTCACAAAAGGGGTGCTCCGCTTATTGGTTCAATTCTCTCCCTATCAGGCTATCAGAATTGACACGGCTGCGGCCAATTGCCATTGCCGTCCTAGAACGCTGGAGGCGCTGTATCATCCATATGGCAGGCCTGTAAGTTGTGCTGTAGTCTGCTCAAAAGAGCGAGCAGGGAACTGTACACTCTGCATTGGTATGGCTAGACCTTGTGTTTTATTCTGCCGCTGTGGTGTTTTTCTCCCTCGAGAAGCGCTGTATGCCTCGCCTAAGACCTGAATGACATATATCATGTATGATATGACTGTACATAACGCGGTCATTTGTGACGACAGCGTGATCAGGACCCGCGGTCAATATGCTTTATTACGATCTCAACAAAAAGAAATGTATACAGTCCCGATGATGAATCTTGAAGTCTGACCTTGTGGATGTAGACAGCGATTTTTTTACACAAGTAGTCAGTGTCTGCCTAATCATAAATTGATCATGCACATCCGTTAGAAAAATAGTCCGGGTTACTTACCGATTGAGCCATGTTAGGGATTGGTTGCGATAATGCGTCTCTGAGCAGCCTTGTTTTTTGTTCAGAGGTTTGACATACATCTCTTCCGCTTGTGGTAGCTTACTTATTCTTGTTGCCTTGGAAGTATCCCTCACCGAAAGCACAAGCACGGGTCTACTGAAGCGTGTTCGCTCACTGCGGTTTACGACAATGTGGCTATGTGGGCATACTGACCGCTTGTATATCAAGTGGAGGGTAATTCTGAGCATCTTTGACCTTATTAAAGTACATATGTAACGATTAAAGGTCATGACTGATAAGTTTATTTGCATCCGGCTATGTCCTCTCTGTACAGACCAGTTGGGGATTCAAAGCAATGCTCTGCTGTAGGTTGGCATGGTCGACAGCTGCCTGTGATCAAGTCCCGGCAGACCGGTTGACGTCGATATATCGTCTATGAGCCCATGGTTATTACATCAGGATCTGTTTGGTATTAAATAATATATATTAATGATAATCTGCTAGGTCTCCGACAATATAGAATTGAAACATACGCATGTTATGTCGGCATTTAGACAATGGATTTTATTGATTAAAAAGAAGTAGGTGTTGTATGTTGTTTGAGGTTGCTTAAGGTCGGATTCAGTGGGACGTATGCATGTGCGCTAAGAAAAATATTAAGTCCAGATGGATTCACTGATTGTATAACTAACCAGTCTTGAGCAACAGATGCAGGGAAAATGTATTAGGACTAATCTGTGAGACGTTTCTCTAGACGGGAAACATTTGATTTACAAGGATTTG
Organism: Notothenia coriiceps; assembly: GCF_000735185.1. Lineage (NCBI taxonomy): Eukaryota > Metazoa > Chordata > Actinopteri > Perciformes > Nototheniidae > Notothenia > Notothenia coriiceps. The sequence goes on from NW_011337576.1 coordinate 105,679, forward strand.
ATTGGAATTCGATCCGTTAGTTTCGATTCTTGTTTCTTTTGACTTATTATATTGTTCGCTTGTATTCCCATATTTAATATGTTCAAAATCTTTGGAAATGTCTCTATGAATCTTCTCTGTGTCTCCTATATTTTTTGTCCATATATCCTCTCCTCTTACAACTGGTCAACTGAATATGTGGTGAGTTTGATAATGTTCCTGATGTGTGTT
>NW_011337576.1:105903-109141 GCF_000735185.1 Notothenia coriiceps
GGGGGGGGGGGGGCTGTAATAACAGTTTCTACACCCTGTAGTCCATATGTGCTCTTACATTTTGGGAGTTTTAAACATTATTATCACAATGGAAACATAACATTATATTATAGTCTAAGATAATCATGTAAATTGATTAACATCTCACTAAGTATCATAAAGACTCTATAATCTCTCTGTTGACTATGATTTTTAAATTGTAAGTATCATTTATGTAGTCATTTATTGCAACTACACATCGTTTATGATACTATTTGACCAGCTGAAGCAACTACTTTGTTTGTTGTTGGCATTAAATACAAAATAAAAGCATCTAAATAACAAAAAATTAAATTATAATCTCATAACTTTCATATTCTTGGAAGTAGATGGACATTAGGGATCAATAATCATGATTGATGGTAAAGAGCTATGTTTGCCTGACATAGCCATGAATATAAATACATGTGATATCGTAGTAAATAATAGTACACAGTGCACTGATATTCTGTCTAGGCCGCCTATATAAGCCCCAAGAGAAACATGACAGTGTCTGTCATCACAGCTGGAGACCTGCGCTCTCTTTGTCGAGACACGGGTTACAACAACAATGACCCGAACATGATTTTACACATTTCACTCAAAACGAAACACAACAAATAGTTTCAAGAAATAAAAACCATACCTGTGGTGCTGTTCGTGGCAAAGACTCGGTGTGATCCGTGGATGTTTTTCTTCGTCCCCCCCGCTGTTATTTAGTTATTGAATCTCAATAATTCAGTTCATTTGTCTGTACGAGCGTCTTTGAATCCTGTAACAAGTTAGGCCTGTACCCCCCTTATAACAACACAAGTAACATCCAGCGACGGTCCTTTATTCGGCATGAGCGTCTTTTTCCAGATCTGCTTGTTGTTTTTTCCCTGACAGATGCTCCGTGTTTTTTTCCCCTTCCAAATAAATCTGACGTAAAAATAAACAAATGTCCGTCTCTGCTGAATCAAGAGTGTTGTGAATGATGAATTGAGGCTCCCTTCAGTAGACCGTGGGGAATTGGCAGTCAGGTCGGCTGTCCTCTCTTCTCCCGCTCGCTGTGTGAGTGTGTGTATGTGTGTGTGTACTTATTTGACGTCGTAAGCCGGTGTCTCCCTCCTCCCTGTCCATCTCAGCTCCATCCCTCCTCCCCCCGGGCTGAACGAGCCGTGATGTCTGCCGCCAGGGACCGTCGCAAAATTACCAACCCCGTGTCAGCCGGAGGTAATGAGAACACATGAAATACAGTCATGCCTGTCATGTCATTCTTAATTTGCATGTATCCGTTATAAGGTTAGGTTCTGTAATTACTGACTTATGTATTTTTTCTCCATCAGACTTCAATATTGTGCACTGTTTCTCTTTTTTTTGGTGCCCTAATCCAAAACACATTTTCTTGAATGGACAATAATGTCTTCAAATACAAGATTATTATAAATGATATACGGTAGCTACCTCATAATAATACAAATGCACTATATTGAAAGATGTTTTATCTATTTATTGGCATTTATTTATGTCATAACCATGACTAAATACCCTAATGTTGACTATAGGTATCAACTAATGTATGTTAACTTATTATATCTTATGCTAGGCTATTAGAATGGGAACCTGTTGTTAGCTAAAATTGTAGCGCAAGGACATGTACTCACCCTTTGCTGCATGTTATTATCTCTTTCTCCTTTCCCTTCCCTGTCTATCTTTGGCTATAATATAAAAAGAAGGCAAAACATTATCTTGAAAAAAAAGAGTAGGTCTCCCCTGTAAGTGGTACGGGTAATTTCCTGTGTGTTAAACCTTAATTTTTGCATTCCCTTGTTGGTACAAACTATTCTTCCACACTCTAAGTACAATACATGAACTGTAAACTTGTTTGATTTATGCACATGGCTGGCTGTATTTCAAATTGTGTATTCCCAACATTTATTTTTCTATTTGGCTTGTTTGATTATTTGTGGAATATATTAAATATCACAAAGCTGTACGGTACATTTCCAATCACATTTCCCAAACTGATATATTTATATTGTTTGTATTGTTTAATTGGTTGTCCAAACCTGAAGATATTCTATTTAATATCATGACATAGAAAAACAACCCAACATTAATGTAACAAGCTATTTTTGGCATTAAATTACTCAAATGATAACTATTATATCAACATAGTCATGTCAGATGAGTACGCATTATTTTTTATTAGCTGTTGATACCTTGATATTCAAAACAAAAGGTGCTGTTTAATAAAATGTGTCCCACTCCTACCTTGTAGCATGCCCATCTTAATTTGAATTACATTTGTGGATGGCTAATTATTGTCAAAGTTTTGCGATACATCTGTTTTGCATAGCACTTTGTGGCCTTTTGCATTCATTGATAAACCAACCTTTCCAACTCAGTTGAGGTGAACTTATTTAATATACAGTGGGGCAAAAAAAGTATTTAGTCAGCCACCAATTGTGCAAGTTCTCCCACTTAAAAAGATGTGAGAGGCCTGTAATTTTCATCCTAGGTACACTTCAACTATGAGAGACAGAATGGGGGGAAAGAATACAGGAAATCACATTGTAGGATTTTTAATGAATGAATTGGCAAACAAACAAGATTTCTGGCTCTCACAGACCTGTAACTTCTTCTTTAAGAGCCTCCTCTGTCCTCCACTTGTTAACTGTATTAATGGCACCTGTTTGAACTCGTTATCAGTATAAAAGACACCTGTCCACAACCTCAAACAGTCACACTCCAAACTCCACTATGGCCAAGACCAAAGAGCTGTCAAAGGACACCAGAAACAAAATTGTAGACCTGCACCAGGCTGGGAAGACTGAATCTGCAATAGGTAAGCAGCTTGGTGTGAAGAAATCAACTGTGGGAGCAATTATTAGAAAATGGAAGACATACAAGGCCACTGATAATCTCCCTCGATCTGGGGCTCCACGCAAGATCTCACCCCGTGGGGTCAAAATGATCACAAGAACGGTGAGCAAAAATCCCAGAACCACACGGGGGGACCTAGTCAATGACCTGCAGAGAGCTGGGACCAAAGTAACAAAGGCTACCATCAGTAACACACTACGCCGCCAGGGACTCAAATCCTGCAGTGCCAGACGTGTCCCCCTGCTTAAGCCAGTACATGTCCAGGCCCGTCTGAAGTTTGCTAGAGAGCATTTAGATGATCCAGAAGAGGATTGGGAGAATGTCATATGGTCAGATGAAACCAAAATAGAAC
>NW_011337576.1:109540-117707 GCF_000735185.1 Notothenia coriiceps
TCCTGGAGTGGCCTAGCCAGTCTCCAGATCTCAACCCCATAGAAAATCTTTGGAGGGAGTTGAAAGTCCGTGTTGCCCAGCGACAGCCCCAAAACATCACTGCTCTAGAGGAGATCTGCATGGAGGAATGGGCCAAAATACCAGCAACAGTGTGTGAAAACCTTGTGAAGACTTACAGAAAACGTTTGACCTCTGTCATTGCCAACAAAGGGTATATAACAAAGTACTGAGATTAACTTTTGTTATTGACCAAATACTTATTTTCCACCATAATTTGCAAATAAATTCTTTAAAAATCAGACAATGTGATTTTCTGGATTTTTTTTTCTCACATTTTGTCTTAGGTATACCTAGGATGAAAATTACAGGTCTCTCATCTTTTTAAGTGGGAGAACTTGCACAATTGGTGGCTGACTAAATACTTTTTTGCCCCACTGTATATATATATATATATATATATATATATATTCAAAAATTTTTCCTTTGGAAGTCCAACTTTTTTTCCAGGGTGACATCTTATATTAAGTCTGTAAGGTTCAGTAATAGGGAATGGATGCACGGCTAGAGTTTAACAAGAACAAAACCTGCTAATACAAAGACGCAACTGAAACAAGCCTTAAAAGCATTTTGGATGAAGTCATACAGCTAGGATATGCTTTAAGTTGGAAAATGTTAGACTTTAGGTAATCACATTTGAAGATAGGGCTGTTAAGAAGTCATGAGGATTTTTCTCTGAGGGATTTATCATATTTTTCGTTTTTATTGTAGACACCAAAAAAGTAGACGGTCCCTGACATCAAGAGATTTAAATCCGCCTTTTGTTCTCGCCGTGGAGCTGGCCCTGGTGCTGAAATGGGTCTAACTCCATTCGTGACACGTTATCCTGAGAGTCTACAATATTTCCTCTCCTATTGAAAAAAACAAACATTAAATCAATTAGTGAGCTCTTAAAAGCTGGGACCGTGGTTTTACATCGCAAAAACGCACACACACGCCCTGAGTGAAATCTCGACAGCATGTAAACAATGAGCCCACATGACACGCAGGAGGCTGCACACACCCCACTTGCGCACACGATGACACTTCAATGGAGTCACGATTTGGTTCTGCGTGGCTTCCGCAATATTAAACGTGTTTATTTAGAAAAACACAGCAAACCCCTGACCCAGGATTGAATCGTTAAATCCTTTATTTACAACAGGGGAGTATCTCCTCGGCTTGTCTCTAATGTTAACACCGCCATCTGCCATCAGTCACTAAATCCTGTCTTCTGCCCTTCAACCCCAATATAAGCCTACCGTTCGGGCAGCCAACCGAAAATGAATTAATGTTTATATAGGAAAGCTGCGCCACGAGAACATTTGAATGAGTTTTAGTGTCACTTTCACAATGGATGTCATTTTTTTCAGAGTGTAACCAACAACGACATCTGGTGACAAGCTGCAAACACAAGCGAGGACAGTGGTCGTGAATATGTTGCACTAGGTAGAAGACATGGCAAAAGATTGTTTATTATGGGATTTTTATTAAGTGGCCTTTCGTGCTGTGGAATTGGTGAGTAATATATAAGTAATATATAGATAATGTGTTGGTAGCATGTTGTGTTTACTGGTTGAGGTGCAGCTTATCTTTATTGTGTTGGGCAGTTCAATCTCTAACACAGCATCCATTACTTTTTTGGTGTCCTAAAAACTTGTAGCCTACTTGTTAAATAGAAAAAGTGTTAGTGCAGCAAGGTAGTTCTTCAACCTGTATTTTGAAACAAAAGAGTAAGGCACATTACAGGACTAAACCTTTTCAAAGGAAATACTTCAAACAAATGAATTATCTCATTCCAAAAATGTCCCGCAAAATGTTTTTTTGCTTTTTCAACATTTTGAGAGAAATGGTTCTGAAAGGACATAAAACAGCTGCTAATTGTGAGAATAAACAGACAACACAAACTTGTTTTATTTTATAGAAGGAACAATAGATCTTTATTTCATAACAATGTGCATTAAATGACAATTTCTACATATTGCAGGTGTATAAATCCCTTGATGTTGTGGAACTCATTGAGATGTAATTGTGTGTATGAGCGACACAATATATAGTTTAAGAAGTATCCAATAACTCTGAATGTACTTACCCGAATGGGCCTCTCTGTTCATCCTCCCAGCTCTCCTGAGATTCCCCCTGAACACAAAGAAAAACAGAGACAATTTCAACATTTTATTTCCCCTCACCTTTGTATTGATTTGATTTCCTGCCAGTGTCTGATGTATTAAACTGGAGGCTCACTCACATCTCTCACATGCTGCACAGCATTCATGATAGAACAGAAGAGCCAGGAGCTGTGCAGGATTCAAAGAGGAGAGCCACCACAACATCAAACCCCCTCCTCCTCTTCATCATCAGTTAACATGTGGATAAGGTTCCCATCACATCAGACACATCAAAGTGTGGCTCTGGATCCCTGAGGGGGACGACAGCAGGAGGGAGGGAAGGAAAAGGAATAGGTTAGAAATCAAGGGAAATTAGATTTGTCTAAGGAAGTAAACATTATTTCCATTTCAGGATACATTATTAAACACACATCTGAATTATCATGGCATATTTCAGCACGTGGAGAACAATAAACGATATCATCAATCTCAGTGAAAAAGTATAAAAACATCTAGATTTTTTTTTTTACAATGGCTGCCATTCGTCTCACGAAGCAGGCTGATAAAGTGAAAGTGATCCTGGAAAGGTCTACTGACATCTGGCGACGGTTCACCCACATTTACAGCACTATTTATTATCAGTCACGTTTTCTTATATGACTGATTACTTCGTCCCGACTCCTGCCTCGTAATAATAGTTTCTGTAAAATAAATCCGCACTACTTTATACCGCACAAAATCAAAAAATGTGTTCAAATCAGCTTTTAGTTCGTTTTTTATAATTGTTTCACCGTGTGCTGCACAGTTGCACGAGTGTTTTGTAAAAAATCGATCCTAATTTCCGTGAACAAAGGCTATAATGATTGGAGAGCAGGTCCTAATAAAGGTCAATCTCACCCAAAATAATGAATCACGTAGTGAGAGTAATTAACGTTGAAAAGTGAAACTTCCGCGTCTCGTTTGAGTCTACGAGTTAACCATTTCTTTTTCAACACATCGAAATTCAGATAATTCGGTAATATAAAATGTAACATATGTGATTTATTTTTCTTAAATCGTGACTAAGCAGTTAAAAGAGCTTGGATAGTCTAACAATTCTATTTTGATAAATGTCATACGAATTGATTTATTCTAAGAGCATCAATTAAGCGAGTGATTAATTATCCAACAACGAAGTAAGGTGTTCAAGTCCAAAATATCCAATTAACATTTGATTATTTTTGCAAATTAATTAACCAAGTAGGACTTTAATGCCTGTTAGGTAATTGCCTAATCCATCTTACTGATTATCACTTTGGCTTGCAAACTTCTCCCACTGAAGGGTTACCTTAAAGAGGCAGAAACAGAAAGCCCTCTACTGTGCACTGAGGGAAACAAACACGTGTTCCAGAAGGGAAAAAATGAAGCCTCGACTGGAGATGTGTCCATTACACCCCCAGGGCAGATAGGGGGAAGGATTTCAAACCAAATAGAAAGCTTTAAGACTCAATAGAGGCAGTTACACCTCATGTTATCAGATTTGGTTGAGTTCCCACTAGAAAAGCAGATTCATATTTTCAAAGATAAAAGTACAATTGAAAATATCAAAACGCAACATGGTTTAAGAATAACAGATATAAGAAATAACAGAATCAATGTATAAGCCCAGTAATCAGTGGAGAATAAGTTAAGCTTAATAGAGTCCACTGAAAACAACAGTCTTAGGTAAATTTCCCTAATCATCCACTAATCTAAATGTTAGATTGTATTACTAAAAGCAAACTTTGTGGAGAAAATACTACGAATGCAACATGAGACTTCTCTTTCACCTGTAACTGACCACACTAAGTAACTGTCTTTTATGGTCGGTCAAGTTATCTGTGGCCCGACTAACCAAACAGAAAAGTTCACACAGGTTAAAGTAACCTCGGTGTGGACAATATTTAAAGTTTTTTTTTTTAAATAATATTGAATTATTTAACTAGAGCAGACCTTTTTTTCAACCTATGGTAATGTTAACTTTTCTTTACAAAATGGCAGCATTTGAAGGAAATGCCTTATGATCGACGTGTTACCATTTGGATGCAGTTAATGTACGCAAGTTAGGCAGATTTGTAGTCCTTGAATGATTACTTTTACCTCTCTGGAATAATATTGCATGGTAACAGCACTTTTTAAGACCTAATAGAAAACTAACAATGGATCAAACCCTTCCCTATAATCTTATTCCCCATGAGTATCAAAATAGTAATGAGTAATTCTACAAAAAGCACTGACGCACTCCGATGCTGCGTACAGACGATGACTAATAGGTAGGGGCAGTGGTGCAACAGTCTAAGGATCAAAGGATAAAAACAACACACATTTTTCAAACTCAGATTTTTATTAGTCAGTACAAGTAAAACGAAACTGAAGACGATTTTCTTCATCCCCTCCAAAAATGCACTTCTGCGTCGGAGTTGAAGGCAGAAAGAAACTCACAGCTCTCTCCTCCTTTGAGTAGACGTGTGCCGCTCTCCGAAACCTAAAACTATCGCCGCAGGTATCTCACGCACAGGTGGAGAAAGCATCGCTTCACAAATATATAACATTCGGTGTAGAAACAATGCAAAAATGTTTTGCCTAAAATATGCGAACGAGAATCGTAGAAGGAACATAAATTTTATAACATATTTCAGACCCAAAGGGATTTAATTTAAATTGAGTTTTTACCAAAAGCTACTTGAAACTGCTGATTTGAAGAGAAGCGGTCAAAACTGCTCACTGAAAAAACGATATAACAGCAGAAACATTGCACCAACTACATTCTTTTGTTTCTCTTTTAGCAAAAATAACTATCATCGAGTTCAACGTCCGGTACGAGTTAACCTACACTTGAGCGAATGCACACACGCATACCATGCACACACTCAAATGACGCTCTAATCCATATTTAATACAATGCTTCACACAAAAAGTGAATTATATATATATATATATATCCACCTCTTATTTTCTTTCATCTTCTGTCTTCACTCTTCCGCTCAGCAGCCCCCTCAGAGCCTCCTGGTGTCTCTTGTTCTCCTGCTTTATTCTTCGCCCCTCTTCTGGTATCAGCTGAATTCATTCCTGGTGACCACCTCTGCTCTTTCATCCACCTAGATTTTCACAGGTGTGGAACTCTGACCCTGCCTTCATGACATCCAGTGATTTAAGAGCTCAGAGCTTCATGCCCACTCAGTAACGTGGGGGTTGAAAGGGTCTTTTCGGGGGGAACATTGGACCAGGATGTCCACCTCCTCTTGGACCAGGTCGTTTGCCTCTTAACCTTGGACCGGGGCCCTGGAACCGAGGAAATGCTGCATGTGGGGGTCCTCCGGGGTGTGGGTGGTGTGCTGGGTGAGGAAGCCGATGTGGAGGCCGTGGTCCAGGATGACGAATTTCATGATGATGTGGTGGAAGTGGTCTCCTGGGAGCGAAGTGCGGAGGACGGGGGTTGTGGCCCTGGTAGTAAGGGTCCTCTGAGGCCGAGAGAGGGGGAGCGGGGGGCCCTCGAACTCTGGGGTAGTGCTGCGGAGGGTTACCTGGCCTGTGATAAGGATCTTCTGGGTGGGGGAAATTGTCTTCTTGAAAGAAATGGGCATCATAGTGATCATGATGGCGGGGGTCATCTTGGTAACCCAGGTCGTCTGGGTGAGGGGGGAAATCTTCCGGGTGAGAAGGAAGGGGTCTGTCTAGGTGAGGATGGAAGTCTTCAGGGTGAGGATGGAAGTCTTCAGGGTGAGGATGGAAGTCTTCAGGGTGAGGATGGAAGTCTTCAGGGTGAGGATGATGCGGTCTGTCGAGTTCATAGGGCGAATCATCAGGATGGAACATGGATTTGTGTTGATGGTCGTGGACGATCATCCCGCTGATGACACTGTCACCTCGGGGCCCGATCGCCTTCCCCATCCCAGCGCCGGGCCCCGGGTGCTGCTGCTCTGGTGGCATCATCATACTGCTGTTCCCAGAAGGAGGGGCGTCTAAAACTTGAGGAGGGGGAGGGAGCTTTGGGACAGGAGGGAGGGTACCTCTGAAGTAAACAGGGGCCGTGGCGGCGTCCTGCTGGGGGGCCAACTGTTGAGGTTCCCGAAATGTCTCTGTTTGGTATGGATAAAGTCCAGAGGAATTGTGTTCTCCAGGCCCCGTCACATTGTAGCCTCTGGGTTGCTGGGAGTTCCCCCCTTGGTAACTGTCCCCATACCAACCGCTTTCACTCCCCCCCTGAAAGCCTTTCATTGTCTGTGTGCTACCGGCACCACCTGGGGGTCTTACTCCAGGCCCCGGCCCTCCTGTTTGTGCAGACATCTGCTGGTAGTGAGCACCAGGGGCGGCCATGCCATGCTCCGAAACGTTGTGTTGGCCGTAAGGGTACGGCTGGTATGCCTGCCCGTTCTGAGGGCCCCCCCCGGGCTGCAGGCGGGCCTGCTGTGGGGGATTGTTGTGCTGACTGCTGTTCTGGTATGCTACAGGAGCCATGGTAACCGTATCTCCAATCGATGACTGATTTGTCTTGGAGGTGAACGGGACCACCACAGGCTCGTCCATTATTTCATCTTGAGTTGGGGTGCTGCCGCCCTCATCCCGCACTGGGGTCCCGCCCTGGTTGTCTGTCCCAGTTACGGGGCTGAGGTTGTCCGCTGCTGCCACAGGCTTTGTGGGAAGACTAATGCCAAACGCATTGAAAGCCGGGTTCCCCTGCAGGAAGCTGTGGATTTTAGACTCTAAGCTATCCGAGGACAAGGCCGGTGATTTCTCTGTAGTCAGATCCATGTCCCGATGGAGAGCCTGGACCAGAGCAGATGCTGCATTTGAAGTCTTGGGCGGGGCTTGGGAACTCAGACTCAGCCTTTCAGTGGCGCTGTGTGAAGAAGGCACAGGTGCAACAGGCGGGAGAGACGGGCTCTGAGAGGGTGCTGCTGACGCGGATGTGGATAACGGAGGGATTTTTCCTATACTGGACGAGACTGAGGAAACATTTGGGCTGCTCAGAAGAGAAGAGATACCTGAGTGAAGAGAGAAGAATACAGAAATGCCCTTTAAGCAAACATACCTCTTTGAATGTGTGATATCAAATAAAAAATGTTTTTATTTTCAGACAAAACAAGGACTCCTTTTTCTCACCCCCGAGGCTGCCTCTACCCTGGACTTTGGAGAGAGCGCCCAGGATGTCTGCAGAACTCATGTCCACCTTAGAGAGGAGGTTCACCAGAGAGCTGGCTTCATGAGGGGCCACAGGGGCCGCTGGTGGACTCTTCAATGAGGAGGCAGCAGGGGAGCCTGCAGGAGGACTCTCCACTAATGGTCCTATAACACAGAGAGGGGTACCAGGTGTTTTAACCACGAAAGCCCTTAAATATAACAATAGGATTTTGGTAACATATTTTTAATAAAGAAAGAAAATATTTGATACATACACCACACCATACTATGTCTTAGAGATGCATTTATTACAATTTTGTTCCATTTCCTTCACTTTTCACTACGTATAGCAGCTGATGCTGACTTGTGGCCAGCTGTGTTCATGTTGTTCCACAATGACTTATTATGGACTTGCAGGAGTAACAAAGTGCAAGCTTTATTTCTTCTTCACTCACACTGAAGAACTCCCACACTGACGACATTGTGTGTATGTAGCATTACCAGTATTATGTCACCAGACTGGTGACAATCGCTTTGGAAAGGTGGCCAATCAATCATTGCATCTTTACTTTGTGTTACATTTGATCACCATTTTACTTTTCTTTTACAGTTTTCAAATAGTGTTTCAGTAGCCACCAGCACTCACCTGTGTTCTTCATGACTGCATTCAAACTGTTGAGGATGGAGCCAATTTTACCCAGGTCCACACTTTCCACTGCTGCACGAGGCACTACAGGAGCCGCTGGTACAGGAGGAGCTGTTACAGGAGGAGCTGCTGCAGGAGGAGCTGCTGCAGGAGGAGCTGTTACAGGAGGAGTAACTGGAGGAGGAGTAACTGCTGGAGGAGTAACTGCTGGAGGAGTAACTGCTGGAGGAGTAACTGC
>NW_011337576.1:117732-123290 GCF_000735185.1 Notothenia coriiceps
GTGTGCCTTGGCAGCTGCACGAGGCACTACAGGAGCCGCTGGTACAGGAGGAGCTGTTACAGGAGGAGCTGCTGCAGGAGGAGCTGCTGCAGGAGGAGCTGCTGCAGGAGGAGCTGTTACAGGAGGAGTAACTGTAGGAGGAGTAACTGCTGGAGGAGTAACTGCTGGAGGAGTAACTGCTGGAGGAGTAACTGCTGGAGGAGTAACTGCTGGATTACGTGCAGGAGGAGTAACTGCTGGATTACGTGCAGGAGGAGTAACTGCTGGATTACGTGCAGGAGGAGTAACTGCAGGAGTAAGTGCAGGGGGCGGGACCTGTGTGACAGGCTGCTCTGGTGCCACTGCTGCCTCCGCTTTTAAAGAGGACACCTTTGGTTGGATGGGGCTTTCAATCTGTTCCTCAACTGAAGAGAGAGATACAGCAGAGAGGGAGAGAGAGAGTTTTGATCAGATATGCACTTCATATAATAAAAAAGGACAATTATCTCATGTTATTTTCTGAATAGGCAACACAATCAAGTTTGTCTTTGTTTTTTTTAAAGCTCAGTTAATTTATGGGAACGTAGTCCAGTTATTTGTGAAAAATAAAAATGTATTACACAGGTTATATTTGATTAAGTATAGAAACCAAGTTCTTATCTCGCATAATTTAGGAAAAATAGTTAATTACACAGTCTGTAGATATTATGCAAAATATTGAAATAATGTAGGTCTCTATAAAAGAAACCTCAATCAGCTGACTATGTACTAAATAAATGTCTCCATTATTTTGTTCAAAATGTCAGTAAATAGTTCATATCCAGTTCCAGCTCAGTATGAGTGGATCATTGAAAGCACAATCACACGGTTAATATCACACAAGAACCAGTATAACAATAACATCTCTGCAAAAGACTTATATAATGTCCGGCAGTGGCTCAGTCAGTAGGGGCTTGGACTGGGAGCTGTAGGGTCGCCGGTTCAAGTCCCCGACCAGACCTAACATATGGAGTGTGGACTGCTACTTGGAGAGGTCCCAGTTCACTTCCTGCCCTGCCGTGGTGCCCTTGAGCAAGGCACACCCCCCCTTCCCCCCTCACTCCAATTGCTGTGCAATAGCTGCCCACTGCTCCTAGTACTAGACTCCTGGTACATGTGTGACCATTAAAGAGGGTTTCATCCCTCCCAATTCTAATAATGTAAAAATCTATAAACTTTAAGTGCATGTATATACTGGTGAAAATAACATCCAACCTATCAGAGTTTAGTTTGGTATAAACATAGCACATACAGCCTGGACATTTACCTAGACATAAATAAAAGTGGTAAAAAATGCAGATTATCTGAAGTCTGAGACATCTGTAAAAATGTGTCTAATTGTAATTAGATGGCTCTAAGGGTGGAAAAAGTGTCGTAGCCAAATTGGCTGGAAGAAGACATTCTTGGATGGTCTCCGCTGACATATGAAAGTTGTGACAGGAGTTTTGTGGGATCTCTGCATGATTCAGTGACTTCACTTGTCTATTTCTTTAACACATTTCCTGCATATCGCTGCCAGAGGCATTCATAGATGTTACATTTAAAAAGCCCTCACCGAGCAGTCAGTCATTAAGTCCCTCATCAGCAGCCCACTCCTTACCTATAATGCCGCCGCTGTCCATTTCTTCGTCAGAGAGCTCCATGTCCTCCACCTCACGGTTGTCACTCTGCCCGACGGTCTCCATTTGTTTTGGGGATCCTCCCGGGGAGGACAGCGGGCTCGGGGCCGGCGCGTCGGCTTCATCCTCCATCGCACAGCCGTCAAGATCTGGATCGGGGTGGGCCATCTCCAGGTCGTGAAAAGGGGACTCTGAGCCCGTTGGAGAGGGAGCGTCTGCGGAAGGCGAGGGGATGGGAGACTCGTCCATGTCTGGGAGGTTGGCCTTCAGGGAATCCAGTTTACGCTTCAGGTGGGACACCCGGTTGGCGAACGTCTGGTAGGCCTTGAGAGGAGAAGTAATAGAGTTTCAATGAATGAAAAGTCAAACTAAAATGGACTAACAAATAATACTAAGATAATTTGAATTAAATACATTTTTCTAAATTGCAAGCATGTAAACTTAGTTGTAGGTGGGAAGCAAGGGTCGTGATATCTGACACCAAACTCACTGTCACTCACATTAGCAACAATCTTGACCTCCTTGTACTGCATCTCGTAGAAGATATCTGCGTTGCTGAGGGACTGCATGAGAGGAGGCCCTACTTTGATTTGTTGGTCAAAGAACTTGACAAAGTCTTGCAGTTGCGCACTTCCTTCCTCAAAGTCCTTGGAGAATTTCTTTCCTCCTGCCTTATCTGTAAAAAGCAAGAATGTAAGGGGGATTTTTAAGGGAACGCAAACCAAGGGCCATCTGTGTGTTGTAGGAGGACAGACGGTACAAGAGTAAAAGATGAGTAGAGCTGGCACCTTTGAGTCTCTTGAGGGCATCAGAACTGCAGATGTCGACTCTCATCGCTGCCAGCTGTTTCTCTCTCAGGTCCAACTCCTCCAGAGACTTCTTGTACTTGGACAGATCGTCAAACAGAGCCTGGGGCTAAAGCAGAGAGAGCAGGTAGCCACAATGTCAGACCATCAGATCCAAGCATTACTGTTGAATAACAATGTTCCAGTTTAGGTTGGTTTAAAACTTTAATGTCTTGCTCACCACAAACTCAGCAACAATTTTGGACTGTAGATCTGCTTTAGACTCGACTGGATCTTTAAAAAAAAAAAAGAAGAAAAATGAGATATTACATTAAATTCGGTATTTGGATAACAGAATATAATATAAATGTTAAAAATGCATGTTCTTGCATTCATTACAAAATGAAAAGCTGTACCCCCCGGTATACAGAGGTGCAACAGGAAAGGATACATTTGTATTCATAATAAAAAATGGTAAAAATAAAAACAGTTAGGTGTGAAAAACATTATTTAGCATTATTTTAACATAATGTGACCAAAGTGGATGGAAATCATGTGGATACATATCAAATGTGAGTCAAGGTCTAACTAGAATTTAAAATTAAATCAAACTATGCAAGATTGGTACTGTGGTCAGGTTCTTTTTAAATTATACAAATTAAAAAGCTGAATTCGGCATTTACTTTTTTGCTCCACAGGGGTCTCGGGAGGGGACTCCTCTTTGACTAAGTTGCTCCTGAGCTCAGTGATGAGGGTCCCTGCATACACCCCCCTCTCCTCCCAGATGGAAATGATCCTCTCCACAGCTTTTAACACCTTTGGGTCACCTTCAGTGCTAGAGAAACAAGGACAGAATAACTATAAGGGAGCGCAGAGATTTATGTTGTGTTGTTTTAATGGCATTTGTGTTTTATATGTGAGGCTTTTCTTTGAACGAATGAAACAACAAACGAGGACAAAGCTGAAAAACAAAGTGAGAAACAAAAGTAGAAGACACGATGAGGTAGAAAAGAAGGAGTTGAAGCTAAGAACATAAAAAAAAAATTATTATTGCATCTAATAATCTGTGCATTACATCAGGACTGTCTGGCAAACAGAATAAAATAAAAAGATATAATAATTGATGAACCCCATCTCTAAAAACGACTTACTTGACCAGCAAGAAGGCTTCAGGGAGCATCTCAGCGAACGCCGTACGGTAAACGATGGCATTTTTCCTTTTACAGTTCTGAATGACATCGTTAGCCACGTAAAAAAGGTTGAGCCTCTGTGAGGTGTCGGCTGTTGAGAGGAGAGACACGTAATGTTATTAGTTAGTTAGTAGGAGCAAAAAACATCTTCTTTTAGAGAATTTCTAAATTTGTGAAGATTTTGGGGGATTTCAGGATTGCGTTAGTTCTGTCTGTTTGCACATAGGATTCAATGTGATTTATCATTTTAAACCAGTGCAATCATAACACCCAAGTTCTGTTCGGACACCAAATTGTTTTATTTAAACTTTACTGACTCACTAAACATTTTCCCAGAACACCTTTTCTTTCATTGCCTGAAAATTAAGAATCACACACAATTGTCAATCGCATAAACCATTTAAAATGACACAGAGTATTCTGTGTCAACTTAGATTACTTAGAAAAGGTATTCAAATGAATAATGACAAGCCATATAAATGCTGAATAACTCCACTTTAATACCATGCAATTTGTGCAACAGATACATTAGAAAACTGACAAGATCTATGCAAAAACTATCTCGTTTGAAATAAATACATTTTGATCAGGGCCCTTCTAAACATTAACTGTGACCAGGGGGGGGGTCATATCTTTGAAATCACAGCCCATGCGTTTACGCTAAAAGGCTATTTGCCACCAACAAAGTTTCCATTGACTTGCTTAAATACATCTTGAGAGGATACAGAGAAAAATACAATGTCCTCCTCAAAGCACAAACTCAGCAGTTACAGCTTTTTAACTACAAAATATAATGTATAAAAGCTGTTGTAAACCATCAAATATATAAAGTTACTCATCTACCCACAGTGTCACTTATTTGATTAAAAACACCATCAATAAGTATTGCAAGTAAAAATGACAGTTACACATGCTACACCAACATGTTGTAGTTTAAATGTGTGATGTATTCAGTAAACCAAAAGCAAAGACTTATTCTGAAGACTGTTCTCCGTTAAACAACATTTGAACTTTCTGACACACATTTCAAAACACGCCAAAAAACAGCAAGCTGAGAGAAGGACAGACAAAAATAACAGAAGGCCAAATCTCTATAGACGAGTTTGTAGGAGTAAATCTACAGCCAAACAGCCAACTCGGGCATAGAAGTAGTCAAAACAGAAATAGATTATCTGAAGCCACTGTGGGTATGAAAATTATAGAATGGTTTGGAACATTGGAACAGTGAAACAAAACAAAATGCAGTCAACGTGCAAAACGAAATGCCCTTTATAAATCACAGTAAATGAAAGTGCTCCTTTTATTTTTTTAAAACAGCACCTGTTTTTATGATAGAAACCAGAGAAATCCCCATTGTTTAAAAATAGGAAGCGGTAAAGGTATACAGTTGTCTGACAGTGTATTTTGACTACTTCTGCAAGAGGCAAAATACATTAGTAAATACAAAAATACTACTGGATACATTTTTTTTTCAAACAAACAGTCCTCCTCATTACTTACAAAGCCCTCAACAACCAGCCCCCCCCCTACCTCACAGACCTGCTGCACCACCACACCCCTTCCCGCTGCCTCCGCTCATCAGAAGCCAACCTCCTATCCATCCCCACCCGCACCAATCACCGGACCAGGGGGGACAGAGCCTTCTCCGTCGCTGCCCCCTCCCTCTGGAACTCACTCCCACAACCCATCAGAGACTGCACTGACCTCACCACCTTCAAAAAACTCACCTCTTCAATCTGGCTTTTAATGTGTGATTGTTTTTGTATTATTTGAACTTTAACTATATATTTATTTGTTGTTCCTTTCTTCTATCTTCACTATTATCTGTAAAGCGTGTTTGAGCACCTGTAAAAGCGCTAACAAATTAAATCTATTATTATTATTATTGTTATAGAACAATAACCTAAGCCCAGTCACAATGCTTCTTGGCAATAAAACGTAAACCG
>NW_011337576.1:123330-143792 GCF_000735185.1 Notothenia coriiceps
CTCGTAGATCAGAATCAGAAGTGCTTTAATAGTCCCACAGCGGGGACATTTACAGGGATACAGCAAAAGTGGCATAGCAGGAAACTGGGATGTCCCGATCACCTTTTTTTGCTCCCGATCCGATTCCGATCATTTGATTTTGACAATTTGCCGATACCGATTTTTCCCGATCCGATGTTTATGCAATGCAAAAAAAGATAAAAAGCATTCAAGTTGTCCCTTAAGGTTATTTTTTTATTTAAATTGGATATTCTATCCAACATGGATATAGCTTCTTTCTTTCACAGCAGCANTGACCTCACCACCTTCAAAAAACTCACCTCTTCAATCTGGCTTTTAATGTGTGATTGTTTTTGTATTATTTGACTTTAACTTTAACTATATATTTATTTGTTGTTCCTTTCTTCTATCTTCACTATTATCTGTAAAGCGTGTTTGAGCACCTGTAAAAGCGCTAACAAATTAAATCTATTATTATTATTATTATTAAACAAATCTTCTATCCAACAGCACAGAGGAAGTCAAGAGGAAGCACAGATTACCAAACTATTTAAAAGAATTTTTGCGGTTATATTTTGTATATTGGTGCACCTCACATATACGGTATGTTCATTATCTATGTTTGTTTTTAGGGATGTCCCGATCACCTTTTTTTGCTCCCGATCCGATTCTGATCATTTGATTTTGACAATTTGCCGATACCGATTTTTCCTGATCCGATCTTTATGCAATGCATTAAGAGAAAAAAAAGATAAAAAGCATTCAAGTTGTCCCTTAAGGTTATTTTTTTATTTAAATTGGATATTCTATCCAACATGGATATAGCTTCTTTCTTTCACAGCAGCACTGGATCAGTTCAGTTGTGCAGCATTGGATCAAATCAAAAATAAAGCTTATCAGTACTCGTTAGCTTACTGCTACAATTAGACACTGCGCCCTGCCCACTCTGTTGCCAGATTTGAGAGGAATAAGCAACCAGGTCTATGAAAACATGCCCCAAAGAAGCAACACATACATGATGTTGTGTAATTTGAAACCAAAACTAAGGCCTCAGGATGACTTTAAGACTGGAAAATGGTCCTTTTTGTTTTGTAACATTGAATTAAAAAAATAAAATAAAGTATTTATATTTGTAAAAAAAAAAAATATATTTTTTTTTTTTTAAATCCCGATCCCCGATTTTTTTCTCCCGATTCCGATCTTTTGAAAATCACGTGATCGGCTCCGATCCCCGATCACGCGATCGGATCGGGACATCTCTATTTGTTTTACAATTGTTTACTGTAAAAACATAACAACAAAGGCTATAACAATTTCCCAGAGACAAAGGCAACATACTTGACGTGATTTAAATAATTAAAAACTGTAACTTGGTATTTTTAAGACGTCTCAGTTTTGACTTTTTCACTTATCTTCTGAAAATCTTTAAGAGAACTCTTTAACAATGAACACACCCAGCCTTTTGAATCCAATTTGAGACTCACTCATCCAGAAAACTCAAGGTGTAAAGTCACATACTGTCTAATATATTAGCAAAGGCTCATCAAATACATCTTTGACATATGCTCAATCAGATAAACAACTACACCACCTAGGACAGCAAGCATCAAATTAGGAAGCACACAAAGCCGGAGCGTCAGAGACAAACCAACTAACCGGAGCAGAAACACAGACGGACTACAGACGATTGCCTCAGGACTTCACTGCCATATCTACACCGGCTACTGTGTACATGGAAATAAAGCCTGGATTCTTGAAAATCTTCAATCTTCATCACTCGAGGTACAAAGATGGAGGCCCTGTATATCGGTATTCTGCTATGATGTCAGGCTTTTCAATGCACTATTTTCACATAGCATAAATCTTTTCTGGCTCCTGAAAAAGTATTTAAAGTACATTTTTTGTACAATTTTCATTACTTATTTTGTAAAAAACTAGGATTTGGTAAGACATTTGTCAATGTAAACTGGCCATTTTTGGCTGCTCTATCAGTGACTATGAAATGTGCGTGCCTAAAGCAGAAATATTTTAAGCTATTTTTTTGCTTTACTTCCCAGATTTACCATTATTCTTATGCATCATTAATAAATAAAAACATTTGAGTGTTTCTAATTTTGCAAAAATCCTTTAGTGCAGTGCCATGTGTCTATCATATATCGCCCCCGCTGAAGTAACAGAAAGTGCATTTTTATACTTCAGTCTTTGCATTTGAGTGGATTAGTGAAACTGAGTGTATTTAACAGGTTCGCCATGCATTTGCTAAATCTATCAGTCCCTGTGCAACTGTAACGTAAATCAAACATCAAAAGAAGGTTTTCAAGTTATTTTAGTTGTGCCCAGTCCAACTAATGTATCATAAATTAAAAGAGAGCAAAAAGAAGAGGATTGCACGTTCATGTTCAGCAAATGTTTTGTTAAGATTAATAAAATTGAGTAAGCCATGAAATCATGAGTCAGTTCCCTACAAAGCAATTTTTCAATACTTTTTCAAAAGAGGTGATCATTAAACCAAATAAAAATAGTTTAAATCATGACAATGATTACGAAAAATATATAAAGGAGCACAGTAAAAAAACTGAAATAATAATTTGTGAAACGTGTGCAAATGTTTTGAGCACACAGGTCATTCTGCACATGTATTTGTCTTATTGTATCCAACTGGCAAATGTATCACTGATGTAAAATCAACACTTAAAAAGGTCCAATGTCATGCTTTTCCGGTTTTTACCTGTACCCTTGTGTGTTATGAAGGTTTTTATGCATGTAAATGGTCTGCAGAGTCAAAACCCTCAAAGTACACCCTGTAGCGAGCAAAACTCTAACGGTACGTCCACACAGCCGCGTTAAAAAAATCTTGGAGGTGGGCGTATCTGAAGCTTGGGAATTTTTTGCGAGCAACGCGACCAACAACCAATAACATGAATCTCCCGCCCCCGACATACAAAGCAATAGCAATGTTAAAACGAAGTAAGCTGGATATAAAATCCCCAAACAGGTGAAAACCTACCAGTTTCACCCACTGTCTCTGCCACCTCCCTCCATGCCTGGCTCCTCCGGTTTGTATCCCGGTAAATGAACAGAGACTGATCATACAGCACCGGGTGATNGGGCAGAAGCGTTGGAAGGTTTTTTAACGCTGCAGTGTGGACGGGCCGTAACACAGAAAATACCTCCCCAAAACGCCTCGTTGGAGATACGTCATTGTCCATTGTTTACTTCCTGGGCACTGTGACGTAGGAATGGCCAGTAGCCGCGCCCAGAGCTATGACGTGATACGGTCATGCGGTACCCGGAACCAAATGGACCAATCCACGGACTTCCTCACACACACACTCAGTGCAGGCAGCTCTGCTGATTTCTCCTCCCTGGCTTCAGGCTGATAACAGACAGTTGGGATTGTGGCGAAATTCTCTCTGCAGACCCATTCTCACAGCGTTTATCAACCTTTTTCTTACTCAATCTCAAGGCACACTTATTGTTTTTACTTCGGCTGTGACTTTGTGTGTGCTCAAGATGAGTTTGGCTGTGTTTCGCTAAACAAAGAAACAACACATCCACGGAGCTCAACGCGATTCACAACGTCCCGACCAATCAGAGCACACTGTGCTCACAGGGAGGGTGGGGGCTGGAGCTATTGGAGCTACAGGGAGCCGTTAAAGGCAGAGAGTGAAATTCAGTGAATACACGTAGGTTACAGAGATGCTGTACGAGAAACCAATGTGAGTTTGGAAAATTGCACAATATACATCTATTCTAGTAGACCTCAACAATGGAATTATGATCAGTGGAAATAGCCATGACATGGGACCTTTAAATAAGACTTAAGTTACACCTGGAGTAAATTCACAAGCTAATCTGCAGCATACAAGCTAATTACAATTAGCTGCACCTTTGATAACACTTGAATGCATCAATCATCATAATAAAAAAACATGTCATATTATTCTGAAATCGGTCAATCTGCAGAATGAGTACTTTTACCATTGATTATTTAAGTATATTCTGATGCTTATACTTTTGAACATTTTGATTGCAGGACTTTGACAGAGTACTCCTACACTCTGGTATATCTACTTTAACTCAAGTATAAGATCCAAGTACTTCTTCCACCGCTGATGAACGTTTCCATATCAACGTTGTCAACAATGATATGAACAACAACACAATAACATCACTGTGACGTCATAACATAGTAAAGGTACTCACATTTCTTCAAACACTTCATCCAGTGCCGCACAATCAGGCTGTGGTACTTCTTGTTGTCGATGCACCACGTTGACAGTCCCTGTATTGAGTCCATGGTGTTGGACACGCTCTGAAACCTTTTCCCCATCGTGGACTCGAAAGAGCCGCCAGAAGAGGCTCGTGCGCCCGCTGCCATGTCCGGAGGAGCTCGCGCTGCTCACTACCATTCCAAAAGGCAAACTGACGTTAGCCGGGGCTAGCACTTAGCTTAGCATGCTATCTTAACGTAGCACAAACATCCCTTTCAGTACACTCTTAGCTGTTTTTAAAATGTTACGAAACACTAAATGCTCGGTATGCTGTTTTCATAGATGTCTTAGTATATTACTTATCCCTGTGTGTCTCTGTATGAGCGCTAGTAGTTTATCAAACCTAATATTTAAAGCTAAAACTTAGCGCCTTGAGACATCCTAGAGCACTGTTTACTCCTCGCTGGTGGAGGGATGAAGGACACTTCCGCAAACACGACATCATTATGGCGCCACCCAGTGCTACGGAAGGTAATAACTGATAGCGCCACCTGCTGCATCCATGACTGTGTCATAGACAATTTAGTAAGAATTCATTTGTGCGTATTTTATGTCATAAAATACGTATGTTTTCTGTGTGGGTTCTTAATTTCCTGTAGTTGTTAAAAGAGAGAATAGTTCGTGATTAATACGCGTTTTATCTCAAGCAGATGTTTGCATGTGTCCTTTTTTAATGGGTTTTACTTTTATTCTTGGGATGGATGTTTCAGTAAAGAATGTCTAAAAATATATATGAGCAACACACAAATCTAAAGTAAAGGTACTTATCATGGAGAATTGCCCTATCAAAGTATCATATTTTATTATAATTTTTGGTTTACTGAAAATTGTGCATAAATGGGGAACTCATTTCCAATGCATTTTACTGTGTAAAAGTGTTAATTTATCCTATGTATAAATCTTTATTTGCAAGATACTGTTTCAAAATGTTCAGTGTGCTCTACCAACAATAATAGATTTAAGTGTTTAATTAGAAAAAATCAATGAACTGATAAATTAGAAAAATGAATTATTAAGTGTTCGATTCAAGTCATGCACTAAGAAAAGGGAAATAAAAAAAACTAACACCTGCCAACACAACAGCTGGCAAATAATGAATCAATATTAAAGCAAGACACCTTTTTTTCATCCGACATGTGTTTTTAATTCCAGAAAATCAACAGACACTGAATTTTGATGGACATCATTAATTTAATATATAAAAATATGTGCATTTATCAATCAATCATCAATAAAGTAATTTCATTAAAAAAAAATAAAAAAATACCCACAACAAAGAAAACTTGAAGACGTACAATTGAGAAATACATTTACTCTTCTTTTAGTTTTTCTATTTTGAAGAATAAAAGATCCTAACACTAGACTACAACTCTCCACAACATTTTAAATAACATCACTCAGAAAAAAATCTTTGCATCCACACAGCACCACATTTGATACATAAGATAGTGACTCTTTGTATGATTGATAATGATATTTCAGGCAGATGTATTGTTAGGTTTATGTCTGTCTTATAAGTAAGGCTGACTGGTGTCAAACCACCAGAGATGAAACACCATTCAACATGAATGATATCTGATTTATAATATGGTGAAAATGGCCAAATGCTTTCAGACAAAGAAAGAGTTCAGGAATGGAAGTTGTTTTGTTGTATAAATATATGTGCAACTCTTTGATGAAAGGTGTACATGTGCATTTCCTCTGAATCATCCAAGATGCAATTACATTTATTCCAAATGTACAGAGGATCAAATACAATATGTTTGCTTCATAATATACAAAAGATGGCTTAAAATTCATGTAATAAAACATATTTTTAACAAAACAAATTACGAGTAGTATTAAGTATTTATTATCGATCAATTAGGTTTTGGTATTTCCTCAGCAACTCTGTTACCATCATCTATTTATATTTACAAAGAAATACAAATGTATGTGTGTTAACAGCTAATAAATAAAGTGGTGAAGTAAGGTACGATATGATATGATGATGCAAAATGGTTTGGTTTGGCACGTTGTTTTGCAGCGGCTCCATGTCTTTGCACCAACACGTTACATTCAATAAGCTGGCAAATTATATTTTTAACCATCCTAAATTCTTTATTAATATATTTAAATTGTTGATATATTATTCCTGTTTTTAACCAGTGTTTAAAGCATTTACAACATATTCTCAAAGGCAAATGAATACAAAAATGATACTCTTTACAGACAGACGATACACATTTGCTTGGATTAGAGATTAGAGTGCATTCAATCCAAAATTGCACTGGACATTCAGTGGTTGATAAATCTCTCTTTGCATTTCTATTCCTCCTCTTCCGTTTACATGCCTTACAGCCAAAAAGGACTGGCACTGTGCCAAACTTAATCCTTATGTAATTAAGTCCGCCCTATGGCAAGCATTCAGTTGCACCTCCATGTGGCAGCAAGGTCAGCTCAGGCCAGCGAAGTGGAGCCAGCTGTGGTCAAGATGTCACTTGAGGACACGGAGCTGTCTTGTGTAGCAAGGCTTTCACAAGAGGAGGGCAGAGAAACCTCAGACTGCCCTTGATTCTCATTTACCCATCTTCTGCTTAAAGTGCAACTGTTGAATGTGCCCTTGTGTTCCTCAGCCGGTTTTTCGGTTTTGTCCTCTGGACTTCTCTGTTTTTTGGGTGATCCAGGAAGACACGTGGAAGCGGTGTTAAGTGGGGTCGCAGCCAAGCAGCTCTCATGTTGATTGTGCGTGCGCTTGGTTGGGATTTTGCTGCAGTCTTTGGGGTCTGACCAGCTCAGCTTTCTCTTCTGGAACAGAAAAGAAACACCAAAAATAAGAACCATAATAAACCAAGGTCTCAAAGGAAAACTACAGATCATTTCACCTTCACCAGATTTAAGAAACCGTTCTTATCAACTGAATTTTGACAGCTATTAAACCAATAAGACTTAGTTAAAGCTTGCAGTCTTTGCATCCTCTGCTGAATATTATCTTTAAGTGTCTTATATCATTCTTCAAATCTTTAAAATAATATTGTTTTCATTCTCTTTTCATCTAGTTGTATCAGTGTTGTTATAATATATATTTCAAATGGATGCTTGTTGGTTCCAAACAAAACGTTGTGTCAAAAGTTTAGTTAAGACATTTTAACATCTCAGGGTCATGTGGACCGTGCACTTTCATAGGTAGCAAAGGTGACATCTAATATGAAGCTCACCTTAACGGGCATGTGGAGCTGATTCTGTCTCCAGTGTGGTCGGAACGTGGGCGTGGGTGTATGGCTCGGTATTACTTTGGACTGAAATTCCACCCGAGGGAACCATATTTTGAGCATCGTCTCTATCTGCAGCAGGTTTTGTAGGTATTTCTCACTGCAGGACAAAAATAGTTCAGGGACAAGCATTAATGACAGGACTCTTTATGTATGAGCATGACAGTGTCCCGATTGTTACTACAATGATAATATTAGGCTTGCAGCTAGTCTTACCCCATTTCTGGCCTCTGCAGAATCCCAAGTATTCTCTGCAACCTGTCTATTGCAACACTCTGCTGGAAACTTGATAGACCTGCAACAATAACAAAAAAAGTAAATCCAAATGTCAAAACATGTATGGCACTGTAATAACAATACAACTTTGGAGGTGATGGTCATAAAGTTGAATATTGCACAAACACATACCTTTGTCAAATCTTCCAGTTTTCAGTCCGTGCAGAAGCTCAACCAAAGGACAGATAAACCTCCGCAGATCTCTTACCTGGAAGAATAAGAAGAAAGATTAGCTTTACTAATTAAGTTAATAAAAAACCCACTTATAACAAATATTAGAATCTTTTGGCGGGTTCTCACTTTCTGAGCGAAGGCCAGGTCCCCTGGTGTTGCAGGAGATGAGCCTAACGTGGCATCAGCAGGAGAAGAGACGGGATGCTTAGTTTTTTCAGGGCAGCGTGTGATTCTTTCATCCCCTGAGAGGGACTTGTTTCCTCTACTGTCCCCTTCTCCCTCTGAGAAGACATCTGCTTCATCGTCAGTCTGCTCACTCTCACTGAAGAGCATACTCGAGTTGGAGGACAGCGAGTCATAAGATGGCCATTTGGAAGAACTACCCAAGGAATTCATCTGTGGAGAGAGAAAGATAATAACGTCAAAATACAACTCATTCAGTTCAAATTCTGGGACAGGGCTAAATCAAATAGGGTTACAGTATTACATTATTAGTTAACTTTGTACTAAAGGAAATATGTTGATGTCTTCCAGTAAAAACAATTATTAAAAAATGTGTTGTCCATCCCTATGTGCTACTGTCTAAATGAAAGGTCAAAAAATTTCTTCGTATTTCTTCTTTTTAGAATACATTAAACATTGTACTGACAAAAAAAGGGCAATCCAAGCTATACCACTGAATAAATATCTGTTAAAATCTTTAAATTACATTTCAATATATTAACCCATATTACACCATACTGGGAATATAATAACCTTGAGTTATTTAAATTGCCATCTCGATATCCAAAAAAAGAACCCAAACGCAAGCCTTTTGGCAGTATCACGCACTTTATATATACAGTCTATGATCACGCATCACCAATTAGAAATGGTGTTTGTTGCCAATAGCTGTGATGTGTTCACCAAGTCTCAGTAGAATATAATCGAGATGAGAACAAGGCAAACGATATCTTTCGTTGGATTATCAACATCATTTTCATATAGAAAGAAGGCAGACTAAGGATGGGCTACTGTAGGACTAAGCGTGTCCACTTTTGCAGTTTCACCATGAGATTCTGGTATTCACTGTAAAACATTTTTTAAAAGAGGCGTGTGTCCGTGTCTGTGCACGTACACCACGGTTCAGGACACTTGTCATCTGGGAACAGATGCTTACCTCCACTGATTACCTCATGAAACTTCAACATCAATAACACACCTATAGCCTCATATATGGTTTGAGATTAAGTCTTGTTTTCAGCATGTTTTTCATGACTGTTGTCAAGGACATTTAATTTGATGATTTAAGACAACATAGGTATAACGTGGTTGCTGGTTACACACTATTTCTTAGTTTAAGTCAAACAACAAGCACAAACAAATATAAAATATGACCTTTACATCCTTAACTATTTAGAAACTTGATATTATTCATTAAGGCTACCTATCCTATATATCACAATGTATGAAAGTGCGTGGATTCTGAAAAAATTGTCATGACAAATAAAGTGACTACGTATCATATTTGAACTAACAATTTAAGAATGGATTTTGACAAACAAAGTACGTTCTGTAAAACAGTTGTATGGAGAAAATTATTACCTTAAGGTTGGAGCAGAAGTTGATTCAGAAAATCGGTACAAATAATACAGCTCCGCGAGAGAAGGCACGTTTAACTATTTTGTCCAAGTTAAACAATGACACTCCTTACGATGTAACCTTAACAAAGTTAACGCTTCGTAGAGATAGATGCGTAGATACAGTTTAGACGCAGTGAGTCTCACCCTGCTCCTTCTTCTACTCTCTGTTCCTGTGTCGTCTACTTTGTCAGATACCCAACCTGTTAGAAAATGTACCCACGGAGCAAAACACGGACGCTACACGTGCAGTGCATGCAGGGAGCCGCGATTGGCTGAAGGGGACTCGCGCTTGTCCCTCATTGGCTACGAAGGTTGACCTATCAGCAGCAACCGCAGCGCTGATTGGCTGGTATATGCGTAGATGCCAACGCACCTCGCTCTGCCGCACGTGTTGGTGGTGTGGCTGCTGGTGAAATCGAGAGAAACAAGCCAGCACGCGGCAGATACAGCATGTGCACGACATTTTAGTATGCAAATCAAAAGCATTTGGCCTGCTTAGCGGTTAAGTTACAATACTTATGTTAGAATTAACTGCATGATTACATGTCTTTCTGATTGGGGTTTTTCATATTATTGACCTCACTCGTTTTACAATTTTGTTATTTTTTATTAGTAGGCTACCAATATTCTTTGCTGTTACTCTTTTCGCTGCTATTTGTCTGGCTGTATTTTGAGAACAACAAAATAAAACACTGCACATTCAAACTGATTATGAATATGTTTGTGTCTACTTTCATGTAAAGTTGTTTTTTATTTCTCAAAAAAATACCCACTGATTGTAAGACAAGCTAGATATGTAAACACAAATCCTGTATAAGGTGTAAATAAGCATGAAATTATAAAACAATTTTAGTGGTCAAAAGACACATTAATTTGTACAATTCAACAATACTTCTATGGCAAGCAAGCCCTTTAAAATCCGTCCACATTCTCCCAAATGATCATAAAAGTAAAGTCATTAAGAAATTCCAGCAGAAAATCAACGCATATTGTTTTAAGCGCATTTATGGCTGTACATTTAAGGAGTAGAGTGCACACCCCTTCAGCAAATTAAGCCAAATGCGACCTCCGAGACGTTTATGAGATGATGCATCATATGCCTATCAGAGGAAAGATAGCTTGGGACACAGGGACCATTGCAATTTGCCTTTAAATACCTTTTTGTTGGATACAAAAATAAAATGCTGTTACCTGCAGGAGCCTGAGGCAAATACTTTACCAAGGTTGCTTACCAGGGCCGTGGGAAGTAGGGGTGCTGAGGTTGCTGCAGCACCCCCTGGTGGAGGACAGGGGATCTGCACTTCCACGAGAGTAAATACAAATATAATACAAATATAATACAAAAAAAAACAAATTTTCAGCCTTGATGTAACAACATTCATAATTAAGTAAAGATAACACCATTTTCACCCCGGTTACATTTTCCATTTGCCCAGTACGATGGGCGCTGTAAGTGATGAAAGTGGGGGATGTTGGCTTATCAGGCGCCCGCAGCTCACAGCCAGCGTGAGAGAGAGAGATAGAGAGAGGGGGAGACAGGAACCGGCGGGGATTGTTGTGTGCTTCTGCTGCGCTAACGGATGTAAGAAGCTGTTTCTACAATAATGTGGAGGGAGAGCTCTCCTATCAGACTGAGAGGCTCAGTGAGATAAAGGACTCTGAGGGTTTAGATAGTTCACTTTAGTCTAAGTTGTCTCAGTGGGTCTCAAACGTTTTGATCACAATTTATGTAAACAAATACTTCCAAGGCACACCTTTATAATTATTAGGATAAATAAAAACAGGTTTGAAATCATTCCAATGTATACTATAGGACAGTAAACTAAAAATATTGTTTAAAACTGGAGAGATTTAAAAATATGCATAAATAAATAAATGTTAACTGGTAAAATAAGATATAAATATCGTTTAAAATAAAATACGCTAGCCTACATTTATTTGTTATTGGCTATTATAGGTTATTGGAAATGTTCACATACTTATTTGATTAACAAAAGGCAAACCGATCTTTTTCATATGGGTGTTTAGAGTTGTACCCCCTACAGTAAATCAGTCTCTATTAATTGGGCACTCAAAGTGCACCAGATTGAAGCATTTTACTTTAAAATGTTAAAAAAATCTTCCCGGGGGGGCACCCGCGGACCCGCCTATAGGCCTAGAGGATGTGAAGTCCACCCCCCAATTAAAATATGTTCATGCAATACTAAATACATTTGAAGCCTTTCTACGTAAGCTGTCCACTATGTCAATACGTTTCTCTTTTTGTAGTGTATTGGTCCTTTGTAGAGGTTTTTCATTGCCAGCTAAAATCTTGCCTTGGACAGCAAATTGGTCTGAACCGGCCCTGGTGTCATCCCCACAGCACCCCCCATTTGAAACATGTTCCCACGGCTATGTTGCTTACAAAACAATATGGTCATGATGATCATAATGTCAAATGATAATTAGTACTGGCAAGGCAGTCAACCCACTGACGAGACTGGTATGAAATACATTTATAGTTAAACCATATGTTGAATTGTAATTGCTATAACACAAATTACTTAATAAAAGTTGACCAGAGCTCCCAAGACAAATCCGTTTCCAAGCATTCTCATAATGGGTGACTATACAGTATATATCGGCAGATCGAAGATGTTCCTTAGAATGTGTGTTCTTTTTTTATCAGGAGATCTATGAAAACAGGCATGATTCATGTTCCAACATTTAGCTTAAGGACATTTTGTTCCGAGATGTTTTGATTGCAAAACAGATATTTGTATATGATCAGAACAAACAGCTATCAGGTGAAAGAGGAAGTACAAACAATAGTGGCAAATCCTGACAGGTAAAAAAGAGAGAACTATTTGAAGCAGAAAAAAAACAGTTTTTATTATTATTTACAGCAGGGGTGGGGAACCTTTTTCCTTTCAATTTTTACAACATCCTCCGAGGGTCTTACCAATTATTGAACTCAACGTCTGCTTAAAAAAACTAAAATCACAGCCCATTCATTTCCCCTTTCTTTCATGCTGTGCAAAGAAAAAGCAACCTCTTAATCCAGAGATCTCTCTTTTTACTGAGAGAAGTACATGCAAGTTTGGTTGATGATATTGAAAATAATTAAGAATACGAAAATAATTCTTAACTCATTATCTAGCCTCTTTACTTGGTACACTCTTTTGCATTGGTGGAGATAATAAGTTAAAATTGGCTTTTCACACAAGGCACATTTATGAGTGGTCATGGATTGTGGCCATCTCTAAAAGTTTCATCTTAATTAGACATTTGAAATTAGATAACATTCAAATGTAATACTGTTGCTGTTGGATATGTTCAGGGAGGACAGAGCATTGCTGCCCGTGTTTCTATCAGGTGTGATCATGTTTTTGAGTGTACTGTACAGGTGGCGGTCAAAAAAGGTATTTAAAGCAGTGATGTGCTTTTCTTCTGCCCACATGTTAGTTGTTCTGTTCCAGTGATAGGGAAGTGTCAGTGTTTTTGATTGTGAAACTTGGGAAAGGGCCAAAAAAAACATTTGCAAGTTTCACAATCACAATAATGCCCTAGTTATAAAGACAGCAGGAGTAACACAGACCCAACACCTTATGTGCTCCCCTTGGCTGATATAAAACCTACTTACGGATTACAGATTTATATTAACAGATAGCATGAAATATTCATATAACTGTTTTTATCTAAAAGCTAACTTCAGCGCTCAGACTCCTCACAAGGACACCCATTGACTAACATTCAACAGGAAACCAACATGACCTGGTAACCTCTGAAACAAATGAACATGCTGCAAATGTTTAACTTCCCCTGTGTTATGAAAACTAGAGCAAACATTACAGCCACCTGTGGCTAAAGCTCGGGGTCTGACAGATTTGTGTGGCCAATATTGCTCACTTAATTAAGTTTATGGGAGGTGGTCGACTTCCTCTGCGGGTGTTAACACCATACTGTGCAGTCGTGACCTTAAATTAATTAACAGCAGGCAACACTACTGACAGAGCCCCACAAAAAAAACTAACCCACATTGGTTGAGTTCATCCAGCCGTTGAAGTCCCATCCAACTTGCAAGGTATACTGTATGCAGAGCTTCATCAAGTAAGTCAGCTAAAAAATATATAGCCAACTATTTTGATAATTGTTAATTATCATTTTTCATACAGAAATGTCAGAAAAGGCTTCTTTCACTCTTTAACATATGACACACGATGATTTCCTGCCTTTCTCTATTTTATATCATGTAAAACTGAAAATCTTGGTTTTTTTACTTATAAGAGGACATTTTTTAAATACAAGTTTAGCTGAGAAATTCTTGTTCACCAAAAAGGTTTTATGGTAAATGACCAATGTTTATGAGCTTTTTCAATAGCAAGGTTGTGTGGGAAGATTCAAGATACAAAATGTCTTCAAACAAGTTGTCATTAATCTGCTCATCACAACCAAAAGTGAATACAAGCAATGCAATTTTTAATGCCACATTTTTTGTGGAGAAAATGAAAAACAAAAATCCAAAGTTGAGTTGACAATAAATGCACATATACACATCGTATTCCTTTTACTCTTGAACAATGAAATACAGTCATCAGTATTACCAAAGTCCATTTAGAAGCAAGGGACATGATCTTGATGGGGTTTTCCAAATTGCTGGCCCTATCTCAACAGGTCCATAGAAAATGTCATGTTTCATCATACTCCATTTCACTAGCAGCCAAGCCAGGGATCCTCTCGGTTTTTCCTGGAGATGAAGGTCATTTTCCTGCCCATTTCTGTTGAGTAGATCCGCCTGCAGGTCTCAAAGCTCCTCCGCTGACGCTCTTGGCAGGGCTTCTCGCAGTACCGCTTGCGCTTCACTGTTTCAATAATGCCGTCCCGAGTCAGAAGCCTGGGGTATGTAGAGAAAACATGTGAAGAGCTGACACTTGGGGTTGCATTCCCAACAGGTAAATGTTAATAGCTAATACTAAAGACTCAGTCAGCCCATTCAACTGAAATGTAAAAGTAGTGCATAGAAAACGTTCAATGGATTTATAATTTTCTCATAGGTAATGTTTACACATTTCTTTTTAAAGAACATAATCAAAGCTAGGACAGCATCGAGACTGCTTTCATCGACCAATACTTTCCATGAATTTTAATTTTAATTGATTATTTCAACTTTACCTATCAGATGTGTTTATTGAACAACTCATGGAGGAATTTGATATTTTAAACTTCAGTTTCAATGTGAGATTGCTATTATGCTCAGTCAAATGTATTGACCATGATATAGTACGACACAATTTCATACATTGCTAGTATGGTGATTAACATGCTCTAGACTTGAAACACCTTTAATGAAGTGTTGACGTTATCCTCATTACCTCTTTGTCTAACTCACAAAATCCCTAAACAAATCTAAAAGCGTGTATAAACAATATTATGCTCTCCTTAAAACGACTGCGCAGGCGCAGCTCTGTGACATTGAGCGGAAGGCTAACGTTAACTTAGCTAACATCAGCTTGTTGTCCAATAGATAACAGTTGTCTTTAAAAAATGTTTCATATTAAAAGCATGAACCTGACCTGGTTAAAGTCTTGTACGCCTGTTCAACGTTGAGGTCTTGGACCATCACTGTCCGCGAAATGAAACGAAGGTGCCTCGACATTATGAATCCGGTGCTTGTATGAATCCAAACCGACTGGAAACATGCACCAACAAAGGTTCCGTATTCAAGAAAACCCAAGATAAACAGTCTTTGCCCTAAATCAACGCTAGGGGACGCTTAACCCATGTTCGTGAATTACCTTTGTCATTTGTTGAAGTTTACCATGGGAGTTTACATGTCATTGTTATTTTTTTGTCGAATACTCCAGATGTATTTGCCCAACAATAAATATACAAAGGAAACAAAACTAAAAAAATAGAACAATGAATATACGTAACATCATTTATTAATTATTAATTAATTATAATTACACAAACATTAGTTTGGAGTTTACATATGAGTTTCCCCTACATGTTACATGTTATGTTTGTATGTATGTATGTCTACTATGTATAATTGCTGTATATGAACATCAGCTCAATTATTCAGTGTATTTATACTAAACTTCATAATTTCCTAAATACCATAATATTACATTGTGTTGGTAGGTTCTATACTATACATTGAAATGTAATTTCATATTGTTGTTTTAGAGATGGGGGGCAATAATGGTAGTCACCATGTATGAATGCTGAGGCCTTTGCAATGTTCCCTCCCCAAAGCACAGGGAGCCACGGCAGTTATCATTTCAGGGGAATCACAAATTATGAAACTACATCCGTTGTCATAGCAACAGGGACAGCAGTGTCCAGTGTTATCCTTTCACCAGAGCCATTCTCCTCTTATTCTTCCCAGCCATGAGCTGCTGTTGTCCTCTATTGCCAGTCTGAGGCCAGCCAGTGGTTGATAATGCCCAGGATGGTATGCCTACTTTGCATTCAAAAGTGCTTTTAGATTTCCCCTCTCTTATAAAATACCCGGTGAGGTTAATCCCTGTGTTGCTGTAATAGGGGACAGTATCTGGATGGTGCCACGGGGAGGAATGCTTGAGACAATCCTGCGCTGATAACATCATGCCTCCTTTTGTTGGATGAATGCCCTGCATCATGTTTCCAGAGGTATCTCTTCTGATCCACACCTGATGAAATATTCTTGGCAGTGTTTGAGCGCATGCGTTGGAGTAAGAAAGAACAGAGAGAGACTCAATAACATAAGGCAAATTAAGTTTGCACATAAAGGCTCTGACAATTACTTGTTGTACACATTAGGTGCTATTACATCAAGTTTGAGGGGAACATTTGAAAAATGAACTTATTTTTTCTAATTTACCAAAATCAGACATGGCCATAAACAGTTACAACATTTGAGACATTGATTTAATAATTTTTGCACATGAGCACACTTCTTCTTCACCTCAATTTAATACATTTGTTTCTATGTGTTGGCAGTGTGCAAGGCCAAGTTATTCATTCCAGGCACAACCTGCCTAACATCTTTATCCTTGGTTGATAGAGACTTTCTCTAGTTGGAGAGACGTTATCAAGTGAAGTTGACGACACCTGCTTTGAAAGGGAATATTATAGATAAATGGCAACTAACAAAAGCATTGATATCCTGTGTTCCGCCTTCGAACAACTGACCGTACAGCTATTTTTTCAGATGTTTTTAAATGGGTTGGTTTAATTAAAACATTGCGCTGGGGAATTTTTTGTTTGATATTATGTTGCTAGCAACTGCACAGTTTAGTTGAAATTGTTACATCCACCTTTTTGGTCACACATACAGTAATACAAATACCGTCTATTGTTGTGACTTAGCATCTTTATCCACCTTTAGCATGCCCTAGTTGTACTACTATCTGTCAGACTCCACTTCTTACAGCTATTTTTGACTGTTTAAGGTATTTTTTTAAGTGCTAACCAAGCTAGCATTGTCATAGCTGCCTGAAGCTATGTGTTGCTAGAATAACATTACAGTAACAGTATTGTATTTGTACTTGCGTGGGTGTATATTGACTAGATAAATGACTGTGCTGTATTTGGCAGAAGACCTTTATTTTGGTTTTACAACATTTAATTTAACACACTTTTTCTTGTTTTGAAATCATAATTTATTTGTATTCATTTAAAAAAAAATATTTTATCATAAATGCCAATTTGAATGTGAATTGTAATTTGAGAGTCATAGAGGAGGGATACTTTTCACCTCAATGAGAATGTAAACAGTGTCTTAGGTCTCTGTTTGTTTGCAAACTTAACATTTAGACCTGAGATGTAACTCAATTCAGATAAAGCAGTAGTGTTGGGAAATGAGCGTGTACTCTACAATTAGCCAACAATGAATAAACTAGACTGATGTGTCTCTCTTAAAAGTTTTAATTCAGAAAAGATGCTGACGACCTTACTGGATAGATGCCTTCAGCTGTAACTCTTATCTTTTTGCTCTTTCATTACCAGCTTCGCAACCCCCCATTCTGAAAAAATAAATTAACCCTGATATCTGATTTCACATTCCAGATCTGATATCTTAACACATGTCTTGAGATGAGAGTGAAAAGTGTCATCGTTTTGTATTGAATTGCCAAGTTATTTAGGTTGTATTACCTCTTATTTCTCAAATCACTGGGACAATTCACTTGGCATCAACCAGAGAAAAAAATCAATTAACACTTAATGTCGGAGCCTGGCTGCTCATCAACATCAAAGGACTTACTGGAAGTGCATTTTCCAGCTGGTATCCAAATCTTTCACCATGCTGACAGGAGTGGAGGGTAGACGGGTAGATTCAGGACCAGGGGGAAAGTCCCTCCCTGTCCCCGGCCTCTGCATTGGCTGGACCAGCATCAGATCCAGGAGAGCTGTCAGCCAATCAGTGCAGCGCAGATGCAGACAGCGGAGACTGCTCTACTACCCGGTTAACCGAGGGGACAGACAGACACACAGACAGAGAACCGGAGAGTCTGCAGACACTATCGGCGTCCAATCTGCAAACATAATGGAAACGGAGAAGAAAACAGATTTCTCAGGAAAATGGAAAATGAAGACTTCACAACATTTTGAAGAACTTTTGAAAGCTCTGGGTAAGAAATGCATTTAAAGCATGTTAGCAGCCTATACACGCAGATTTTTTACTTAATCTTCTTGAAAAATGCCAAGTAAAAATCTTTCTCTGTAGAGGTCTAGCCTACTAAGACTGCTTTATACTTAAGTAAAAGTGTTAATGCCAGTGTTTAAAAATACAATTAGGAGTATTCCAGTCAACGTTGTAAAGGAAAAGTACAGAATTATTTAAAAAATACCCGTTTTAGAAATAAATACGTTATTAATGGATTATGATTAATTATTCATTAATGGTTTCATCCCTTTAATGTTGTAGCTGGTAAAGCATTGGTATATATGTTGCCTATAAACTGCAGATTAGCTTGTGAATTTCACAGAGGGATCAACAAAGTCAGCAAAACATGATACAATATGTGTTCCTTGTATTTTGGGTAATTCATGTGTAAATCAAATTGTCAAAAAAAAATGTAGTCAAGTAAAACATACAATATTGCCTCTGATTTGTAGTCAAGAAATAAGTGTGAGGTAGCCAGAACTTGAAGTAATCAACTCAAAATAAGTAACTCAACTTTTCGTCAGGTACAGTATTTGAGTAAATGTACTGAGTTACTATTCACCACAGGGTTGCATCCCCTTGTTTTCCACCTTTAGTTGAAAATGCTTTGCAGGCTAAATGTAAATTTGATGCCAGTTTAGAGTCAGGCATCATATTGTTATCCGGTTTATCATCAACCATTCTGCTCCTTTGTTAAAATGCAAAAGGGAAAGGGAAGCATCTCCTGCACAAAGACCTGTCAATCTTGCTGTCAGTGGCATTATCTCCTGGAAATCCACTTTGCTAACAGGAGGTCAACTGGAGAACCAAAGTGGTCTAAAGTGTCTCTCTGTGGTTAAACTGGTTTGCTCCAGCCCTCCTTACATGTGACCAGAGCCGGACCGACCCATTAAGCGACATAAGCGGCCGCTTAGGGCCCCGCAGCCACTAGGGGCCCCCTAGCAAAAAAAATAATAAAAAAAAAAAAAGAATTATGAAAACAAAAAAATAATAATAATAATCTCAGTACACCGTCGCCGTGATAAGTATGTTTAATTAATTGTGTTAATATGCCTAGATTGCCTACTCTCAAAGTCATGTATTATATTATTGAGTCAATCATATACAGTGGGGCAAAAAAGTATTTAGTCAGCCACCAATTGTGCAAGTTCTCCCACTTAAAAAGATGAGAGAGGCCTGTAATTTTCATCCTAGGTATACCTCAACCAAATCTTTGGAGGGAGTTGAAATTCCGTGTTGCCCAGCGACAGCCCAAAACATCACTGCTCTAGAGGAGATCTGCATGGAGGAATGGGCCAAAATACCAGCAACAGTGTGTGAAAACCTTGTGAAGACTTACAGCAGTGTTTTTCTCGCGAACGTGTAACCATTTAAGTCCGCACAACAGCATACCGGTTGCACAGTGACCGAGGGTTTGTCTGTGTCGAAATGTAAAGTGAACGGCATTGCAAAATCGACATGGGGCGCTAAGTTCTCATTGAAGTTGCATCGGAACGATTTAATACGAAACGAATGCTACGCAGCGTATAGAACTCTAAAATGACGTGTACACCATGCTATGGTAGAATGGACCGAGTTCACCACGAGACCGAACAACACGACTCCGGTGGTGAACTCTTAACAGCACAAGAAAAAAATTCTTTTCGTCACAAGCAAATACAGGTAGAAGTTTTTGAGACTCAGGCTGACTGCTCAATTTTGTAACAGTGTCGCGTGTCCTGCCCACTCCCCATGGACGACGGTCGGACTTTATTTTGTCTGCACAAAATCATAGGTAAGTTGAGACGACCAACAGTCCCAGATCACACAACGGCGAGACAACGTAAGTGACTTGTGCCCTTTACATGTTAAGACGGCGCAGCGAAGACCATACGAGTACTACTCCAAGTCCGATTCGTCACAGTATGTCACCCGCGGCTTTTTTCGCCCCCCCATCAGTCGGTGCGGTTAGACACGTCTCCAAGGACGGTGAACATTTTTCTACTCTCCTTCCGGGACATTAAAAGTAGGCCATCCGATATGGAGGTTCGATACTCTAGCTGTATTTACTCTACTTCTTTTTTTTAGGTCTTTTAGTGTAACAGACTAAAAATTTTCTTAAACAAAGCGTTTAATACCACCTTTTATTATAAACCAGTTACATGTTGTTCTTTCAAGGAGAGTTATCGAACAACAGATCTTTCTATGAGCACACAAATATGGAGTAAACAACAGGTTACTGCTGCTGCCATATGTT
>NW_011337576.1:143837-156867 GCF_000735185.1 Notothenia coriiceps
TGTTTCAAATGGATGTTGAGAGATGTATCCATAGATCTCTTAATTTTGCTCTCAAAGTGCACCAGATTGATGCTTTTAACTTCATTATTTAAAAAAAATCTTCCCGGGGGAGCATGCCCCCGGACCCTCCTAGCGGAGATGAGGACCCCCCCTAGAGGAAGTTAGGTCCACAGTGTTTACCTGCTTATTTATACAATATGTGTGCTCATGCTAACATCATAAGACAAAAGTTGGTTCCGTGTTGTGTGTAGGGAGAACCCGCCAGAGTGAGGGGGGCCCCCAAGCCAAAGCTCGCTTAGGGCCCCCAAAAGTCTAGGGCCGGCCCTGCATGTGACTATGGGAATATTGGTCATGTTAAGCTATATGAGACAGTATGGATGGCAGTTATGAGAGAGCGCAGGAGATGGAGAGGTCATGCCAGGGCCAACCAGTGGCATTCAATAAAAATCTGAAGACAAATAGCCTGTGGAGGAATTAGACTCATCTGAAGCAGGGTCCTCCTCATGCGGTAGTAATTAGAGCCAGTGTAAACGGAACTAAGCCTCAACATGGGCCCCAGCAGCCAGCCGGATCTGAGACTGACTTTCCTTCACTGCCTTGGGCCTCCCTGACCCAATCTAGGGCTGTGTGTGTGTGTGTGTGTGTGTGTGTGTGTGTGTGTGTGTGTGTGTGTGTGTGTGTGTGTGTGTGTGTGTGTGTGTGTGTGTGTGTGTGTGTGTGTGTGTGTGTGTGTGTGTGTGTGTGTGTGTGTGTGTGTGTGTGTGTGTGTGTGTGTGTATTGCCGCCTCGAGTACCACCCCATGAGCAAATATGGTCTTTACTAAATCAGATTTGTGGGGTAGCCTTGAGCTTTATGTGGCATTCCAGTTCACATCGGTCATTTCAAAAACCTAACCATCAACGGACGGACGTTTACATTTTTTTTAGATTCCTAAAACATCACATCTTCCAATCCAGCACCAACAGATGGATAAATTAGAGAATGGCCCTACCACGCTCAAGATCCGAAGGGGCTAGCGCACCAGGGCCAGAGCGGCTCTTTGAATCAACTGGCAGGGGGGCCCTTGCTGCTCACCTTACCAATGCTAAGTCCTTACTGCAGCTTCTTATTGAAAAAGGCAACGAAGAGAAAGAAAATTAGTCGATAAAATCTCATAGAGACGCGAGACTACAACAGAGACACGGACGAATACAAAGAGACACAAAATGACCACAAAATATCCAAAACCACCACAAAGATTCATGAAACTACTATAGAACAGACATCAAACGAAATGAAAAACGATCACAAATAGACACAAAAAGTACAACAGATACAAAGCAGGTAGAAAAACACACACATTTGCAAAAACATTGAAAATATGAAATACACACAAAAAAAAAGATATGCAAAAGCTCCACAAAGAGAGAGAACTTAAGACACATTTGCATCACTTTCACTTTGTGATAAGGGTTCAAATGAATCCAGCTTGATTTTAGTTTTTAGTTGAATTGGTAGTGGCCAAATTTCGATATTGTGTTGAAGTTTTTAACAATGTCACAGTAATGAATGGTTAAAAGACCATACCAGTGGTTTTGCATTTTGCAACCCATTAAAAACAACTCATTGCTTTACTGGCAGCCATTTTTTAAATACCAAAAAAACGTAGCTTCATTTCCCTGGTTTAAAGGTCCCATGTCATGGCCATTTTTACTGATCATAATTCCATTGTTGAGGTATGCTAGAATAGATTTACATTGTGCAATTTTCCAAACTCACATTGGTTTCTCATACAGCATCTCTGTATAGTATGTGTATTCACTCTCTGTCCTAAACGGCTTGTTGGAGCTCCTGCCCCCCCCTCCCTGTGAGCCCACTGTGCTCTGTTTGGTCAGCTCGCCCACTCTGTTCTGATGAGTCCACTTCCGTTACAGCGGAACATCAGTGATTATGTGTTACAATGGCGTTAGCAACCAGAAAATGACACCAGTAAGGACAAACAGATGAGAATGCTGCGTGGGGTCTGGGTGCCGTGTTGGCGGGACGTTGCGGGGCTCGCTGCTCCGCTCTTTGAGGATCGAGGAGCAGACAGTGTGAGCTGGATTACTGGTGTCGTTTCCTGGTTGCTGCGTGGGGTCTGCAAGACAGCGAGACACCGCGGAGCACACACATACACTCACAGCCAGGCTGTTCGCCACACACTCACAGCCTGAGAAAAGATAAGGCTGAGTGAGTGTGTGTGTGAGGAGCTCCACGGATTGGTCCATTTGGACCTCGGCATGGTTATGTCACTGTACCCAGGAAGAAAACAATGGAAAAAGAAAAATCTCCAACGAGGCGTTCTGGGCCAGCATAGACAGGTCTTTTCTGTGTTAGAGTTACTCTAACACAGAAAAGACCTGTCTATGCTGGCCCAGAACGCCTCGTTGGAGATTTTTCTTTTTCCATTGTTTTCTTCCTGGGTACAGTGACATAACCANTTTGAATAATGTACTTCATCTACTATAAGTAGTTTGTTTGAATGTAATAATGATGTTGTTTGTTGTTTGGGGAAGCGTATCATTTATTGAAAATTAATAACTTTTCGATCTGTTACGATTATAAACTGAAGCAATATAAAAATGAGCCCCATTAACTGAGTTTTAAACATCAGCATATCCCGTCATAGTCCGGAAATTACCTGCTAACGGAAACTCTGCTACACAATTCTTATTATTATTGAAACATGGCCGGTAAGTTTAGAATTTGTCCGGTAAAATAAATTATTTACGGACACTTGACCGGCAAGAACAAATCCTAGCGGAAACCCTGATCTGGAGCTGAAATCTGAAAGCCAGGTTTAAAATTAAAGGTACATTTTTTGAAACATCAAACTCTGAGGTTTTTACAGACGAAGTTGGCATAGCTCTTTTTTTATGAACTCCATAAATCTAAAAATACGGTCAAAAGCCATAAAAACAACTTTAGAATACGGAGGAAGTGAAACTGGAAGTGTTTGTGTATGTAAGTGCTGCTGAAGTGGAGATGTGTGGGTAAGAGATTGAAAACAACTATGATTAAAAAAAGATATAGTTATTATTAATGCTGTCAAAATTATCGCGTTAACGGCGGTAATTCATTTTTTGAATTAATTGCGTTAAAATATTTAACGCATTTAACGCATGTGCAGAATGGCCCGCCCCATACATCCCACCAGTGGCAGCTCTGGGGTAGGCTACAGCCATACCAAGGAATGGCTTAGCCCCACCTTAGCCCCACCATGAAAAATGATGTTAAAGTAAGCAAAATAAAGTCCACCAACTTGCGCCGAGTAAATTGCACAGACAGCAGTAAGATTGATTTCAGTAGCCACTTGTCTGGAAATACCGAAGACTAGAAACGGTTTTGAAAACTTTTGTCACGTAGTGATCGTCTTCTCAATAGAACATCTTTGATAATGTCTTCTGGCCAATCAGAATCAAGATAACGGCGTGGTGTTGTTGCAGGAAGTCCTGATGGAGAATACTTTTGCTGTAGTACATCTCTATATACATCGATACAACATTACGTGTTGATAGAAATCAATACGTAATGAAATAAGACCCCACGGTTTGATGATTGATAGGTGTGTGGGCTGTCATTCATTTTGACACACAGAACAATGTTATAATAAACATACATTATATGTAAAATATGGAAAGATAAATGAAAGAAGACGGATATATCCATTTAACATACATATATCTTAAATGGATATATCCGCCTTCTTTCATTTATCTTTCCATTCCCACAAAAATATACATAAAGAAATAGCATATTTTGGACATAGTTCGAATGGTGATTAATCATGATTAATTAATTTTTAAGCTGCGATTAATCTGATTAAAAATTGTAATCGTTCGACAGCCCTAGTTATTATATGTTATACACTTGCAAGACATAACAAGTGAATAGGGTAAACATGTATATACATCACCACTAAATCTGCTAGTTGATAACTTCAAATGTATGTTTAGATATGTATATGAGACATTATCTAATGTTAACTTAAGTTGGATTAAGGAGAAAATACTAAATGTGTATTTTGGGTGTTTTCATTCCGCTAGTCGGAAAAAGAGGCAAAA
Organism: Notothenia coriiceps; assembly: GCF_000735185.1. Classification (NCBI taxonomy): domain Eukaryota; kingdom Metazoa; phylum Chordata; class Actinopteri; order Perciformes; family Nototheniidae; genus Notothenia; species Notothenia coriiceps. The sequence continues at coordinate 147,921 of NW_011337576.1, forward strand.
TTGCTCAAACCCTCAAGATTGACCAGTGCATCAAAAAAGAATGATTTGACAAGTGTCTTTCCTAAAGTGTCAGCAGGTGAATACTTCAATTTTTCACTTCAATCACAAACCCTGTTTATTAATACTGCCCCAGATAAGCACCGTAAGTAACTTTATCACACTGATGCTGATAATTCACACAACAGTGCAGAGTAAAGGTTAGAGGAACTCACACATCCAGAAGTAGTACATGATGGTGACGGTGCGCTGGAAGTGCTGCGTGATCTCCACATTGATGTCCTGGTAGAAGCAGGGGCCCACAGGGCAGAACGATGGCAGCGGGGGCCAGTTATTCTGACGGTCTGATGAAGACAACAGTGGGAAATCATCAATCAAGGCAATTTATTTTTAACTCCCTAAATCAATTACACATTTAGGTATCTTAAGCATTGATTTCCCGCCTCCCTCTCTTACTGGCTCCGGGTCCCAGGGCGTGTGACTCGAGCTCCCGCTCTCTCCTCTCCAGCTCCCGGGCTTTCTTCTCCAGCTCCTCCTGCTTCCTCAGCAGCTCTGCTGTGGTCGCGTTCACTGCCGTCTAACAGAGTAAGAAATAAAGTAGAAGATGAATTAGAACTGCATATCAAGTTTCAAAGAGAGAGGTTGTGCCAGTTATAAATAATAAAAAGGATTGTGTTAACGATCTGTTATTATAAGAGATTCACATGAAAATTCATATATAAACACTGAGCCTTTTTTTCTCACCAAGGACTCCCATTGAGATTAAGAATCTATTATTTTAAGTAAAACAAGGCCAAGAAGTGCAGCGGCATTTATAACCACACAAAAATACTTCAGGAAACATAAAAAGGAAACAACTGTGTCTCTTCTCGGCAGCATGTGTACCTGGGAGGTGTAGGAGCCATAGTTGCGAGGCTCAGTGGGCGTCGTCCTGCTGGGGGGAGTCTGAGCCGGCACAGGTGGAACAGAGGGAGAGGTGGCTTCATACGGAGGTGGAGGCTGGAGAAAGAAACAGACATCATACATCAGTGTGACCTCATCCTGTATGCACCAACTTCAACACTTAAACAGGGCGGGGCAATATATTAATATTATATTGATATAGCAATATGAGATGGGATATTGTCTTGGATGTACATTTCTGAGCTTGAATCAAATGTTCTACTTCTTCTATCATCACATTTCTCCTTTACATTTAATGAAAACAACAATAGTAATCCCTACAATTTTGCAGAGGAATTTGGTAAATAAATATTGGGATATTTATTTGTATCACAATGCCCAGCCTTACACTTTAACCTTTTTTTTCAAACAAAAACTAAACTGCAGCTGTGTAACAACAATATAGCAACAGAGGAGTTGAAATACAGAGTTTGAAATGTATCTATTTATTTGTATCAAATTGAGACGTTCATGTCTACAACAATATATGAAGCTTTCAATAACAGATTTACAAAGACTAGTTCTGACTAGTTCAGCTTCAAGTCCAAATGTAGTTCTTGTTGCTGCAGTATTTGCCAATATCAACAGCTGTCAGGAAGTACACATGAACCCAAGCTGTTTCCTAGGAGCAGCAAAGATGTTCAATTCTAGAATCATGTATATCGCAAAGCAAATGTATATTTCGGCTACTCTGCTTATAGCGATAGGTCTTTGATGAACATATTACAACATCAAGTGTTCTCATTAAAGGTTCATTGAGCAGGATCTTTCTAAAGGAAAGGAAAGCCTTACTGTGTCTTAGCTAGTTTGGGTTATTCTTATAAAGAAAATGCATGTCAGTAGAGCGCACCAGTTAAGCTCAAGGTCTGCTGTCATTGAATGAAGGCGTTAAGGTGGTATAATTTCCCAATTTAGTATAGACTGGCTGCAAAAAACAAAACTGCAAGCATCTGCGATTTGTTCAGGGAGACAAATAGAAGGAATGAAGGAAGTGAAACTAAATTGCAATTTGAAAACTGAAAGCGTGCCGATAGACACAGTAAACATATTAGACATCTGAATAGAAAAAGTATAAGTATGGGATTGAAGATTTAATAAATTGCAATTCATTCGCATTAACTAATTGCCTTTTTTCATGTTGCTGCTAAATGTGGCATCATTTAATTTGACTTGCACATTACCTTGAAGTAAATGTGGAGCCAGTTTCTGTTTCTCCATTTTTTTGTCACAAATCTGAAATTAACTGAATGAAGATGTGTTTGATGATGATTGTCAACATTATATATATGTTTTCTGTTTATATAGCACATTTGCTTTACATCAAACCTGAACAAAACAGTTAATTTTATCAGACGTAAACAATAAAATTAATAGAAAACAATCAAATAAACACCAAAATAATGGAAAAACGGGTTAAAGCTTAAAAAACTAAGGCAATAGCATTTTGTTGCCCTCATGTACCCTTCACACTTTGTACTGTACAGTTTATGCCCTCACAGAAGAAAACAAGACGGGACAAGCCCTGGCATGACACACAAGGAAGCTGTTGTGTTTTATATTATCTATACAGTACACTATCAGCAAATATCCCCCATTATCTCACAGATAATACTAGATATTACTCACCCCAGGCCCAGTAGTGTTATCAAACGGGTTGTAAAGGTCCAGTGTGGCATAACCCGTGTTGCTGCTGTGTTGAGTCACTGCAGGGTCCTAGAAGATCAAAACAAATGGTTTATGGGTTAATTAGCACATCAATAAATGTGACTTGGCCTAATGGAACATTCATTCAAATTCGACAAACCTGAGCGGCTTCTACTGATGTGTTCATCGTTAATAATATGAGCTACAAGTGGGCAAAGCTTGAAAGGAGGGCGGAAAGGCCGAGGCAAAAAGGGACACACGTCACATGAGCAACAACACGCCTGCTATTAGACAGAGCCAACATCAGGGACTTCTGCACATCACACAATTAAAACACTGCACCGAGGCAGGATATTACATTATATTCATATTTCATTTCACCCACCTGGAAAGGGTTGGGGTCCTCCATTGGCTCTGGAAAGCTTGTGTATTTTGACATATCGATGGCTTGGTGTTATGGAAAGGGGAGCTAATGTCAATTAGCCACCGCTCGCTGCTAGTCTCTTCCAGCAGATCAAAAAGATGCGCTTGGTTCTTTTGTTAATCGAGAGGAAGGGCGGTGTTAGTCAGTGTATCCAGTCAACAAGCTACCCGCCCCTCCGGTGGTCATCTCTCCACAGTTTTGGGAACAGGTGAACACGGTAACGGACAAGTTGAACGCTGTGTTCCCCGGTGTGTGTCTCCTCTCTAGTCCCGGGCTGTCAGGATCCGGATCATAGCAGAGCAGATGCTTTCTCCCGCAAGAAAAACAGCCGAGGAACCGGAAGTAACCAGCACAAGTCTGGCGGTCATGTGACTGCTGCTGCGGCAGACAAGCACGTGAGAGCAGTTGGGCCGTGCATGTGCTGCCAAAAAAAATTCAGAATTTTATAAATATACATTTTATTGAATAAAATCCCCAAAAGATCAATCGATGCATAATAACATTTATTAATAACAATCATATAACAATAATCTTTTTATAGCTCACATATTTATTTATTCTACTATAAACAGTATTTGTTCCTGTATCATAGCAGAAAATACACGGATTAATCATAATTTGTGGTAATGTATATAAAACAATGGTAAGGACGTTCCTTTTTGTCTTTAATTACATAACATATACGTTTTTAATTGTACATTTCCTTTTTTAAATGAATTCCAAATTAAACAAAAACAAACATATATGTTTGTTTTTGTTTATAGTATATATAAGACAGGATTTGAAGGAACAACTCAACTTTAAAACAATTACTTCATGTTTTGCAGTTTAAAAAAGATAATTGTCTCCTCTTCCAGTAGATGTCAGTCTTGTGCATTGAAGGAATAATTTCCCCTACTTCTCTGGTCTCAGCCCATGGTGTTTCTCATGAAGAATGAGGGACTTTAAACCACAGGTAAGTAGGTATTTTTCAAGTGCAGCAAAAATAAACGTTTATCCTTTTATTTTGACACATTCACTTAAACATGTAATTGAAGTTCATCTTGAAGCATTGTTGCTTCAATAAATCTTATTTTCATGCAATTGATTTGATTTTTTTCAGGCTTGTACAAAGGGTGCATGCCTAAAGGACTTTTATATAGTTATTTTCTTTGTACTGCTCATATATGACCCTTTCAGTCACCTTTTGAGCAGCAGTAGAAAGGATTACACCTTTAGTTTATACTCAATTCATGGCCTAATGCACAATCCAGCCTGGTCTCTTTCCCTTTTTTTCGTCCTAGAAGTTTAATGGGGTCACATGGGTGAGGGCCTTCCATAGAGGCAGTCATATGATTTCTATACATACACATAGGTCAGATTGTCACGCACATAAACACTTCTCACACGGTCCTGTTCATACTGTACATTCCCCATTTCGGGCCCACTTTGTTATTTATGAACAGATCTAGACAAACATATCATCTAATGTAGATCAGTTCTTGTCGGGATCGCCTTAAGGGGTCACAAGATAACAGATATGCATCCAGTATTCTTTAATTTCTCATTTAGGTGGCTTAAAGTTTGGAAAAATCATCTTGCTCAATACTGTGCGTTATATCTAAAAGTAAAAAAGCATAGCCCTCACACATACAACTTGGAAAAAGGGTTCCAAAGATTACAGATGTTTGCTTTTAAGAAGTCAAGTAGTGATGAAATGATCTTTAGCTGAACTTTTGTGAGGTCTGCTTGAACCTGCTCACACATTTCATTCGTCCTCATGCCCCGGGTCTGACTCATCATTTCCTTTAATTGCCGTTTCATGATTGGTCCAGATGGATCTGATTCAAATGTTGGACTCCGGGAGCCTCCCTGTCCTAAAACCGCAGCATTCTTCAGCCAATGGAGCAAAGAAAGGCTCCATGATGTCACTGCCAGAGGAATGAACTGGCTAACGGTTGTATGTGGAAAGTGACCCGGCTAACAAGGAGGCACTGGGCGCTGTAGACCGCTCCTAGCTATAACAACCAAAAGTCAAAGGGATAATTCAGACAGAATTATGCATCTTGTGTATTTGGATGTGTGTGTGTGTGTGCAATGCCAATTTTCTTATTTCGCAAGGAACTTTCCATCTCCTCTAGAGTGCAGTTAAAGCGCTGTGGTTTTGATAAGTTCTTACGCCATAACATGGGTTTTAACTGAGGCTATTGAAAACATACTTTCTGCCTGGGAGACATGAAAGCACGTACTTGATGAATGAAGTGGTGTAAGCCATGCATACTTTCTATCCGCAGACACACTCTGCAGATAATTAGTGGAAAGTACTAAACTCAAATACAGTTTAGAGATACATACTTGTGCATTTTTGTTTTCCGTTACTTGTTTACACCCCTGCATTTGTTTGACATTTTTCGATACAAGTTATTTTACAGATTAAGATTTTACAAATAAAAACATATATCATCAGTGGTCAGCATAACCATAGTTCGGACCCTCTTGAAAAAAAGCTGGTCAGAGACAACTTCTGACTGGTTTTATCTTAATAAATATAAAATATGTTTAATATTGCATAAAATAGTAAATATTCGAGAAAAGGTCAAACTATCAAACAATTTGGTGTAGTTTTGAGCTTTTTCTTCCTACCCTGCACAATTAATCATTTTATGGCCCTTCAGATTTACCTTGTGATCCTTAAGGGGCCCAACCCCTAGGTTTGGAACCGCTGGATATATTGACCTTAATGTGTGTAAAGTAGTTAAAACTAGCTAAACCTCAACTTGCTACAAGGATGCACAATGCAGCAGTGTTGACAATCTCATAACGGTTACAGCACTCTCATCAGGAAGTGCCTGAGAAACCCTGAAGGTCCATTCATAACATCGAGGTTCAGTCTGTCACATGCTGAACCACGCAGTTGAGTTTTGGTTGAGTAAACAAAATATTTGAAGGACTCTACTGTTAAATACTACATATGTCTAAACATGTTAAGCCTGTTTGCGTAATATGTTGCATTCATAATGTTAGAAATACATTTTTGAGAGGGAGCAGCTGGAAATCTTCTTGAACAGTGTAAGAGAAAGCCACGTAACACTTTGTACCTGAGTGCAAAGCCAAACCAAAAAGAGTGGGGGATTTTTTTATTGAGCTCATTCTGTAAGTAGGTTCAGCTGGAGAGGGGAAAATAGAAAGCATAACCTCTCTGGATGCTTTGAAATAACTTTCTCATGACATCTTTCTCTTTCCAACTCTCATTGTCCTTCCCACTCCCTGTTTCCTTCTGGTCTTAGCCAAATGTCCCTCAAAGCAAAGTTTACAAAATATAAATTGTGTAAGTGGGAGTTTTTAGTCTAATTGAATACATACTGTAGTGAGCTATGATGACATAAGAGCACACAGAGGACAAGGTACTGGACTGGGAATGGAAAGATGGAGGGGGAAAGGGTGGGGATTATCTGGAGAGTATGAATGGCAGGCAATGGTGTAAAGTGATATGCAGATGGACGACAAGGGAATGGGAGGAGGCGACATAAAGAACGAGTGTTTGAAAAGGAATCTATAAAACAGTTTATTAACATGTTGAAAAGGATTTAAACACAGCTTTCAGAAAAGGAATGTGTGACGTTTATATAAGATACAGAAACAGTTCAGCTGTAGGGGTTATAAAAGCAACTACTGTGCCAACATACATTCATGTAAACTGAAGCCTTTTCTACACAGTGCACTGTTTGAGATCAACATAAGAATGGCTGAGAGAATGAAGGAGAAAACAAGGCGAGTAAATGTAAACCATGCATGAGGCACAAAACAGGAGTATTGCATGTTGGTCTTGAAAATATTTCCTCATTCCCTCTCATAAACTCTGGTGCAGACAACATCCCCTGCAGTCATTGTCTGAAAGAAAACAGTAACAAAAGGAAATGGTTTTCACTTTTCTCATAGGGAACAAATTATGAACTAGTTTTAAGTTGAATCTCATGAAAAAAGCAGGAAGAAACCCTTGTAGTATAATTCAAGTAGCTCACATATCTAACATGACCGTAAACAATACAAGTTGTTTTTATTTATGGCTTATAGATGATCTATAAAAGTTCTCAACCAGTGTTTTGTTTTGTAAAGCTAATTGATTATCATTTTAATGTCTTTTTTAATCTTACATTCTATCTATAAGGTCATGTATCGGTGCTTTATACACAATAATTACCAGAAATACGTACCAGTATCAGTTCTCCATCGTTGGTTACCTCTCGAGTCCACGACGTCTTGGGCCCATCGCCTTTCTGTAAAGTCTGCTCACAGCTTATTTTGCTGTCTGTTTCCCACTTAGGCAAACTCTGCAGGGATTCAAAGAACGCAGAATATAAATCATTCAAGTGCCTATAAAGTCCTAAAAGTCGCTTTTCCTTCATTATAACTGGAGCTTAGCGTGCCTATTTCTACACATCAGACATTTTTTTGGCCTGTCAGGAATTTGTCCTTCATCAATCACTCGGAAAAAGTTTGATGAAGAACAGATCCATGTGCTATCACCAGGGCTGACTCTAGAGTTGCACCAAAATGATTTCCATATGTTTCTTCTGTGCATAGCTTGCCAAATGCTGGTATGCATGCATTGATATTATTCAGGAATGTGTACCGTGCAGGGACGTCCATCCACTGTGGCCTCATTGAAGGACTGGCCCACGGTGAAGGAGACGTGGGTGGTGCGGACGCTGGTGGAAGTCTTGATGGACAGACTGTCATCCTGCTGGGTGATTTCCACTGCCGGGCTGGAGGCCGCTGTCACCGCAATCTTCCTCAGGAGCATATTCACACCTGGTCACACACAAAATGGAAATAAATCCTGTTAGTTGCGAAAAAATCACCTATTGGTTTGTGTTGAGTGCAAAGAATATAAAGTGGATATGAGTGGTTTTGTAGGTGATAGCCCAAATAACAAAACTGCATCCAGGGCAGATTTGAGGTTTTTACTCTGATTTCTCAACTGAAGTAAAGCATGCAAGATTATCTTGCACTATTTTATCCCACTCTGTTTCTTCTTGCACTATTTTATTGTTTTTTATATTTGTTTAATTGTTTTATGTCTTATATATATTTATGTTGCATTGTTCGAGGAGCATGGGACTTAATATTTGCATTGCCATATCTACAGTGTAGCTACTGTGTATATGACAATAAAGACTTTGAATCTTTGAAAGCAATCTTTAAATCATCAAAACTAATCTTTCACCAACTTTTTAGATTATTTCTCTAAGGTAATGCAGCTGCGAGCAAGGAATTTTCCTTGCTTGGCGGACCTTGAAACTATGACATCTGATATTTGAAAGCCTCATAACAGCCTTTACAACACAAGCAATAACCAAATGAATTGTACTATTTTCACAACAACTGCGTTTGCTTATTATTCTCAGTTTTCTTTTCCCACAACAAAGGTTATGAAAACAATGCTTTTTGGCAGTCATAACGTTTTCATAGCAGTCTGTCACATACATTACACCACAATGATAACACAAGACTGATGAAAAGAAAATATGGCAGTGAACTGTTCATTGTGTTTCAAGTCTCTGCACGTTGACTTTTATTTGCTCTACTAAATGAACTGAAAGGTCCCATGTCATGCTTTTCCGGTTACTACCCGTCCCCTTGTGTGTTATGAAGGCTTTTATGCATGTAAACGGTCTGCAAACCACAAACCCTCAAAGTACACCCTGTAGGAAGTAAAACTCTAACACAGAAAAGACCTGTCTATGCTGCCCCAGAACGCCTCGTTGGAGATTTCTCTTTTTCTTCCTGGGTACAGTGACGTGCCCATACCCAAATGGACCCATTGGTCTAAATCAGTGTTTCTCAAACTTTTTCATACCAAGGACCACTTAACCAATACAAAAACACTCACGGACCATCTAACTCCACAAATATCCCAAAACACATCGTTTTTCTAGAACAGATTACAAATTGCCTGAA
>NW_011337576.1:156912-205249 GCF_000735185.1 Notothenia coriiceps
CTAGTCCTCTCGGACCTAGACTAGCTACTACCGTATGTGGCCTGTTCTCTCTCTCCTAGCTAGTCTGGCGACTCAGACTGCCTCTGTGTGGTCGTAGATGTCACTAGTGGGGACTTCGGCTTGGCGGGAGAGAGTACCAATCAAACTATTAAGAGTGAATATCGGCCGATAATGATCAGCGGCAATCGATCGGAGCATCCCTAATTATTACCGGACATTTTAACCGGCAGGTTTTGAATTTACCGTTTTTTAATACATTTTACCATCTAAAAAACGATAATTACCGGCTAACGGAAACCCTGCTCCAGACATGTATGCATATTATCACATATTAAGCAAGATAATCAACAGGTGAAGTTCATTAATTTTGCCATACTCATCTGAAGTGTGAAGATGCATCAGTTGAAGGGGGTGATTTTATAAATGAGAGAATCACTTCAGAAAAAGCTAGAACCGACTCAAGCCTGTGTGACTCCTCCTGCGCTGTCTGAGGTCGGAGCGGGAATGTTTGTTCAAGAAATCTGACACTTCACTGCCAGATTGAGGACTTGTATTATCTGGATGTGTGTGCTTTTGCAAACAAGAACATATTTTAAAATGAACATTAATACTGATATTTAAAATGGAAAACAGAGAGTGAGAGGGTTGAGGCAGAAAGTGACCGAATACGATAGGAAGTGGCCGAGCATAAAAACTAATGTTGAACATAAATCTTGAGCCTGGACCAAAGGAAAACTGAAACAGCCAATTCTAAACCCAGCAGCAGGCAAAGAAAAGTAATACATTATGTCATAATTTGCATCAGCCAATGTCCTGACAGGTTGGCTCTTTCTTCAAAGGGAGCTGAGGTGTGTTGGATTTGTGTTCTTTGAAGTCCACAGCGCTGTCACGAAGCAACAAAGAGATCCCCCCCGTTCATTCAGCTATTCTCATTTATCCTTCTGTCTCATTTTTCTGCTTTTTTCTTCATGGTCCAGTCGGCACGTGCACACTGCTCTTCAACCTGGTCTCCTCCCTAGCCATGTTCTGTGTGGACCCCTCGGGGGGAGTTGGCCTGGGACTAGCCATCCTTTGGGCCCTCCTATTCACCCCATGCTCCTTCGTCTGTTGGTACAGACCCATGTACAAAGCATTCAGGTTTGTACCACCATCCACATGAAAAAGCCCAACAAAATAAAAAACAAGCTAGCCCAACGCAGATTTTTTTTTTTAATTGATAATTCGGTCTGTAAAATTATAATAAAATAAAAAATGTGAATCCAAGTTTCACAAAATCCTAGGTAATGTTTTCGAATGTCTTGTGTTGTCAGTTCAAAACCCAGGAATATCAACTGTAATACCTCATAAAACAACAATGTCTTGTGATTACCCTGACCAAAGTATTTGAAATTCATTTAAAATGGCACTTCATTCTAATGGAATCACTTTAATTTTTGTTCAGTTAAGAAACAAATATTCTTTGTTGCATCACAGATAGGACCCTTATTTTTGTGTGAAAATCCTTTTAAAATATTAAAACAAGCTCTATGTTTCACTTCTCTTTCTGTGACTTTTGTCCTCTAGGAGTGACAGCTCCTTCAATTTCTTCGTCTTCTTCTTTATTTTCTTCGCCCAAGTGGTCACCAACGTCATCATGACTATTGGTATCCCTGGATGGGGTTTCAGGTATACTTAAGCATTTCTGTGTTGTACAGACACATGGCTCCTTTCAGTTTCTGTCCTCTGTTCATTACTCTGTCTCACTGTCTCTTCTCCTCAGCGGATGGATCGTGAGCCTGGCTGCTCTAAAGACCAGTGTCCCCGTTGGTGCGATCATGATGCTCAATGCCGTCTGCTTCACTGCCCAAACCGCCATGGGGGTCGTCATGCTGCAGAAGGTGATAACGGAATATAACACATTTTACATGCAGTGAAAATAAACGGCTAGTGACACAAATGTAGGTTTTACTTTTGACACTAAGTACAGATTTGAAAACTCACACACAACTCGTTTAATATAATACAAGTCTTATTTATCCTGTCGTATGCTCACTACTTATCAATTACATGCAAAAGCTTACAATTTAAAAACCTTGCGAAATGTTTTATTGAGCACTCATTCTGTGTGGTAAATTCTAGGGAAAAATATGGAAATTAGATTTGATAAATGCAACATTTGAAATCCATATTTTTTAAACATAAATGCAGCACAATTATAATATATTTATTAATGTAAATTACTACAAATTAATAAGCGGAAGGACAAGTAGGTCTAGGTAAAAAAATACTTAAATAATAAATGCTTTCATCAGGCTACAAACTACTGTTAGACAATTTGCACTATATATCTCTCGTGGAAATACTTGCACCCATTGTACCCAGGTGGTCCACCTGTCATGCAGCAGTCAGCAGATAACAAACAGTCTGAAGAATAGCCTCCATATCAGGTTCTGCGGATCATTTTCCGCCTCGCAATGTGCATGATATGAGGATGAATTGCTTCATGTATCGGGTGTCAGCGTGCTATTGCTCTTCCCCTCTTTAGATCCACAGTCAGTACAGGCAGACCGATGCCAGCTTCCAGAAGGCCCAAGCCGAGTTCGCCACCGGAGTCATGTCCAATCAGGCGGTACGCCAGGCCGCCACCACAGCTGCAACCAGCGCTGCCCAGGGGGCCTTCAACGCACCTCGATAGAGAGGCACGAGAGGGGCTGGGAGGGTGAGAAGGAGAGCCCTCTCAGCTCGATACAGATCTCTTTGGTATTTATTTCCCCACAGGTTATTAGAATTGGTCTGTATAATTACCCCTGAGCATCTGGACTTCAGGGCTCATGCATGAGACAGGTGGGGTTCTCTAAGTTCAAAGGGTGTACAGGACAAGTTAGCTACATTGCCAAACTAGGAGTCAACAAATGTGTTGTGTTGATTGTTGGAACGGAAAGATGATACGAAATGTGAAAAAAAATAAAGGCTGAAGCTCTATGAAACGTTAATGCAGGGAACATGCTTTTTTATGGAAGGACCAGCTGTGTGCCATGTAGGACAGTGTAAGCCTGGATAGTTGCCATTTTAAATGAACTGGATGTACATTGTGTTTACAAGGAGCCATGTTTGGGTTGGAGCTGACCCCTGATATAATGCCATTCTAACAACTAATTTCCCTGTTGCTTATGTGTAAATTAACATGTTTTGTTATTATTCCAAATAAGAATGCCTATTTACCTGTTTGCCAAATCCTGTCATACTGGAAAGATTATGAACTTGTGTTGTTTTGGTTTAAAAAATATCTGTCACTGTTCTGTTGGTGCTGCTTGTGGTTTTACGATTATTATTACATGTTACTGTCTTGGTTTTAATAAAAATATATTGTCATGCTTACTCATAACATACACTACCCTAAGTTATTATTGCCTTATCTAATTTACATTTACATTATACGTTATAAACAGGATTATATGCCAGTACGCCTATTGGGGTCAGGCATAAGGGAAATAAACCAGAATAGCAAGACATTTAATTTATTTTGCATTTGGAGATCGAAGTTGTAGGCTAATGTTCGCACATAAACATTCCAAATGTTGATATTTTTTTCTCAAAATATATAGCAACATATTTTTTGTATGCCTGTCACAGAGTTCGACTTTTCAACAACATTTTCCCTTTATTCTCGACATGTTGACATTATTCTGAAATAACAAGTGATGCTTTTCCTACTCTCATTCCCCTCCTTATGCTTGACCCTAATAAACTTCAAGGTTCAAGGCTTTTATTATTAGTACTGTAGTACTCATACGTACATAGCTACGACGATGAAAATCTTTGGTCACAGGCTTTTTGATATTGTATTTATGTTTTCAATCGGTCAAACAGACCTTTTTAAGCAAGTTTAGCATGTTAGCTCACACCTTAACTGACATGTTGTCACTGAATTTGCGTTGCTAGGAGACTGCTTGTTAGTAGTAGCAGTAAAAGTCAGTTAAATTAAAAAAGGTTTAACCCATTTGTTGTTTTTAAGAAGAGAACACGCATTCAACTACACCATGTGTTATTCTCTGGCGACACCCAACACACTTTAAGGAAACTACACCCGTGATACAACAACTTGTTGCTCTTAAAGCTCTTGGCTTGTTTAGGCATCGTTGCAGGAGAAAGGTAAGCCCGATTTACTAAACCACAGATGAATATTTTTATCTTTTGCAAATATTTCTTTGATAAACATGACAATGTGTGCTGGCTGCTCGGTAAAGATATTAATGTGCCATCTGCAGCCTTCCTTCTGACGGGGACCCTCAGTGACCCGTCGGACAGCCGTGAGTGTGGGACTTTTATGGGCTTCCACACCGACGTCAGGCACCTCGCGTTATCGTGAAGATGGCGGAGGCTGCGGAGACACCACAACACCGTTTTTTCTGTCACTGCTGTAAAAGTGAAACAAAGCCCAAACTCCCGGTGAGTCACTTTGAAGAGTGTCTTTATTCCAAGGTTTCTGGTGCGGATCATTCACGCGGCCATCGAGGGACGGATTAGCATTTTAAAAGCTCTTTCTCTTTTAGACTTGTTCAGTTTACTAATATATGTGTTCCCATCACAATTTGTATGATTGGAATAACAAAAGTACACACATGACAGCCTGTTGGTGGTTGTTTATGTGTGTAAAGCATGCGCCAGGATCTTACATTAGAGAGAGAGGGATTGAAATCTGGTGATTCACGTTGCCATATTTAGCAGCACCACTGTTGGCAACTCTCTGTGTCCAGTTGTCTTCTGTCAACTGCGAGAGAGAGGTAGGAGGGGCTGTGTGGGAGTTTCCACATGCACCAGGAGCGCTTTCCCCTTACTGTTACATACCACAGAGCCGCAAATAGGTGGTGCCTTTAACCCCTGCACCCGGTTTGTTTTGTCCCCTTTTGTCTCACTAAAACCCGTCTGAGAAACACAACTTTACTTGAACTGACTTAGTTGGAGATTTATTTAATTTATTAAGTCGGAGGAAATCTCCATTGAGTGCATGTGTTGCATAGATGGCACAATTACGCACGTGTGTTTGTGTTTATATGCCTAAATAGCCAAAAGTTTATGGTGACCCCTATGCACATGAATTTGTATGCTATAAATTAATGATACTTTTTGGCATAGGGTAAAAGAGATTATATGTGACAGGTCCCAAGCCAGGATCATGAATACAAGGACTTTGCAATAACAATGTGCCTATTAGGGCTATGCCCGATACAACAAAGTATGGTCAATCATAATGACTTGGAATTATATGATATGTTGATACATAAATGTGAGTGTCAACATTTACTTGTATACATATTTTCTCTTCGAGGATTTTGTCTGTCCCAGATGTGACTCTGACTTCATTGAGGAGGTGTCAGAAGACTCCAGGTACAGCTCGGTCTTGATGTATACATTCACTGTTCTTAAAGTTGACTGCTTGATAAAAAGGTTTTGAATCATGTTACCAAGTATTAAAATGCATGATGGTCACTGTAGTTAGTGCCAGTGCCAGTCATTTTTGCATCACTGATTTTAAAATGTATTATTATTTTGCTGTTTAGTCTCCTGCAGAACAGTTCACCAGTGTCCAGTGAAGACTCAAACTCGTTGTTTTCAGAGGTATGTCCTCACATATTTCACTTACTTAGCATGGACACTCCTCTTTCTCTAAGGCTTTGTGTGACACATTTCTTGGCTCTGTTCCTCCAAGTTATGGCAGCTGCTGTTCATGGAGCGGTCTGCTCTGCTGTCCAATCCGCCCTCCTCAGAGTCGGACCCAGATGACAGCGAGCAGGTATCGTCGGGTCAGAGCTGTCCCTCCCCAGTGATGCCAATCGCTGCTGAGGCCGCAGAACCAGAGTCTCCCTCCCCATCTGAAGAGGAGAGGTCGCCCAGGCCAGACCAAAGGCCAGCAGTGGAAGGGTGTGTGGACACGGTATACAGAAAAAACACCATGTGCTGAACTCTGACTTTTTAAAAATCTTCAAGTATGCTTTTACGTTTGACAGTTATTTCTCCCTTTTGATGTCTTGATTACATAAAAGGTGAGATGTAGAATGTCACTGTGGTTTGGCACATCTATTCATTCAGACATTTTTTATTAAAATCAAAGTCAAAGTCAACTTTATTGTCAATCCTCTGTGTTAACAAATAAATCAGAGCACCTGAAGGTTTTATACAATTTCCAGACAGTTTTTCATTGTGTACAGATCCTCATATAATTGCTTCGCTTCAAAAAGTGATCAAACACTTTAATAGGCTCCAATACTTTATCTATAACATTAGACCGAGGAGAACAGCTGCATGCATCCTGGGTAAATCATAAAGGCGTGGCGTGAATTGAAGCTGAATAAAATATGTGTTGTGAAAGCAACCCAAAGCAAACATCTGCTTTCTGTTTGTGCCCTTTCAAGGATTGTGCAACAGTTCTTGACCGGCCTTTTTTCCAACAACGGAAACCCCGGTGCTGCACCAGCTGCCCTGTAAATGCTTTTAACATTTTCGATTCACATCATTTAATTTGGATTTTCTCTAACATTGTGTGATAACCTCTCTCCCTCCCCCTTCTCTCTTGATCTCCTTATGCTTGTCTCTTTAGATCTAGTATGCTACAGTTGCACTCAAACCCTGGAGATTATGCGTGGGGTCAAGGAGGTCTTGACGCTGTCATAACAGAGGTCAGTCATATTAGGGGAAGGGATTTCTAAGGTTTTTGTTCAGTTCAAGCATGGTTCCCTTCTTTTACTCCTTCCCTCTCCATTAACCTTTTAACATGAAACACAAACCCCTCAAATTCTGTAACCATCAAGATACAAATTGTTCTTTTTTTTATCCGACTCATTTGTGTGGACTCTGTTTCCCCTCTCTGCCCCTCATGTCTCCTCGTATATATCCATTCTCTTTGTTTCTTCTCCCACTCACCTAGTTGTTGGGACAGTTGGAGAGCACAGGTCCGCCCCCTGCAGAAAAGGAGATGATCTCATCACTGCCGACAGTTTGCATCTCTCAAGAACAGACAGGTAGCAAACCTAGCACGGCATACTGCACACCTCTCTTTCCTTCTCATATATTTTTTCCCTCATTCCTCTCATCTGTTTTTCTATCTAATTTTCTCCTCCTTTCTTCCCCTATCTCTTCTTGCCTTACCTTTGTTTCCTCATATAATTAATTTCCCTTGATATCTTTCCTTCGCTTGTTTCCCCTCTAATCTGTCCTCTCTTGTCCATCTTGTCAATTGCCTCTTTGCCCCCTCCTGTCTCTCATTTCCTTCACTTCTTTTCCCGACCCTTCTATTTGTCCTTCCCACCTCTACTTCTTTCCTCCCACCATTTGTTTCCTCTTCCCAACTCTTCTTACTTCCTCTATCTTTTCATTTCTTTCCTTTCCTTCCATCCTCCTTCCATTTCCTTACCTCCTATCCTTTGTTTCCTTCATCTTTTTTCTTTATCTCTTCCCATTCCTAGTTAATAATGTTAACAATGTTTTACTGTCCTGGATGCTCAATTAGACTAAATTATATTAATAATATAGCTTCACTTATTCAAATAATCAAGTTGGAAGTACATTTAAATGAAAAAAGAAACAGAAATATAAAGAAAAGTAATATAAATATGGCAGGTAGAGCGTAATCAAGTTTTATATAGTCCGGCACTTTTTCATGTTGTGTTGTGCTAATTTGTGTGTTTTTGTAGAACTGTTTGAGCTTCTAAATATGTATTCAAACATCATCAAACGTTGTTACAGAGAAATTACAATTAAAAATTATAGCAAATACAGGCCTGTCTTGCACATTTGAGTAGTTATGAAGCATCCCAAAAACATTGACTGGGTTTTTTGTTTCTACTCTCTATGTGTTTCTGTTTTTCTTGCACACTCTCATACATTCTGTTTCTGTTTTTTTCTCCCAGACTGCAGACTGGAGTGTCCAGTTTGTAGGGAGGAGTATACATCAGGGGAGTCTGTCAGGAAGCTTCCCTGCCTCCATTTCTTCCACAGTGAATGTATAGTGCCTTGGCTCGAGCTGGTAAGGGCGATGAGTGGATGTGGTCAGTGGGGGTTTGAAGCCTGGTTAGATTTGCCATGGAGGTTTTAAGAGTGTGTCACACATCCTGACTTCAGTGCTGGGATGACAACACAGAAGCATTTTTGTTACCAAAGGATTTCTCTGGTCTGACTTTTGCTTATATGTTCTTTCCTCTCCCTCTCACAGCATGATACCTGCCCAGTGTGCAGAAAAAGCCTTGACGGTGTCGACAACAGCCTCCCCCCCACATCAGAACCCCCAGAAGCACGCTCCATCAGGACGGAGCAACAAGAGAAGCAGGCCATCTGAGAAATGGGCCAAGCTAATATTTACTTCATTTGATGTTTTCAAGAGACCTATTTTCAACTGAGACCTTTCCCAGCAAACCGACTGCCTTTAAATTAAAAAATCAAATGCAACACAGTCATTACTTGTAGCTTCCACTTTCACTTCAATCATCTCTGCTAAGGGATTTGATGTTTTCTACTTCACATTTTTTTGGACTTCACACAAACGATACGTGCAGTGTGCAGGTGTGGAGATGATGTGTCCTTCTCTACACTGGCTCAAGATTCAAGATATTTATTGTCATATGCACAGTAAATACACAGTTACACCATACAATGAAAATCTTACTTTGCTAGTTCACCCTACGCAAGTAAAATACAGGAATATAAAAATAAATAAATACTTAGAAAAAAACAATAGGCACATACGTAGCAGCAGTTTAAAATATATTTAAATAGTATATAAATAGTTGTATTGCACATGGTTCACTGCACGGCAGACAACAAGTGCACTATGCATTGTTAAGGTAGTGCAAATGGTGAGTGTCAGTGTGTCTGTGTAGCACTCACAGTGCAATCAGTGTGTGTGTGTTTTTGTGGGGGGGGGCGGGGGTTAGAATTGGCTTCGATCAGCCTGATGGCCTTGTGGGTAGAAACTGTTTGTCAGTCTCGTGGTCCTGGATTTCAGACTCCTGTAGCACCTGCCTGATGGCAGGAGAGTAAAGAGTCTGTGCTGGGGGTGTGTATGTCCCTGATGATGTTGTGTGCTCTCCTGTTGACCCTGGTGGTGTAAATGTCCTGAAGTGAGGGGAAGGCTTCCTGTCCCAAGCAGTGCAGTTTCCTGATTTTCAGACCATCTATTTCTATTGTTTATTTATGTTTTGAATAAAAAGGCAGGCAAAAAAAAGATTAAGTATTTCCCTGTTACTTTTAAGTAATTGAATGTGTTAAAAGAATTGTATTGTATTGAATTGTAATTGTTTTGATTGTAAAATACTTTTAATTTATTGTGCACTGTCAAGAGTGGACAACATACAGTATCTGCCTCGGAATTTTTCATCATTAGAGATGTGCACCATTAGAGTTGTGGTTTTATGAATTACTTTTAAATAATGAACTAAACACAGCTGAGCTGCCAGATGTCAAAATTATGAAAATAGTTATCAAGTGACACTTTTTCATCAAGGCCCTTTGGATGAGTTCTTGCTTAAATTATGCAGGTTATTTTATTTTTCCACCCATTTTGATTCAGTGTTGATCTACTTTCTATATTCATATTTCTATAGAATTCTGTGATTTCCACCCCCTGCACTTTCTTTTTTTTCACGTTGTCCACTCTTGAGAGTGCACAATAAAATAAAGGTATTTTACAATCAAAACACAACTCTTTTAACACATTCAATTACTTAAATGTAGCAGGGAAAATATGTAATATTTTTTTTGCCTGCCTTTTTACTCAAAACATAAATAAACAATAGAAATAGATGGTCTGACAATCAGAATTACTTCAATTAACTTACAGTAACATGAGGAAATAAAAAGTAGAACCAAGAACCATGCACAATAAACCACAATCAACTATAGTGAAACAGATACCAGCTCCTTCATAAAGTTTAATTATTCTTTCTTATGTTTTCTGGAACGGAAACATATTTGCAGAACTGTTTAAATTGAATGTAGAAAATTCAAAAATGTCACTCATCCCACAGAAATACACACCTGCCTTAAAGTGGTCTGTTCATACTTTTATGGTCCTCGTCCTCTGAACTAAAAACCAACACGGTTACTGACTGGCAGCTTTTTGCCCTGTAAATAACTATTGTCTGTAACTATATAGAATCCTAGGGTTTCAACAGCCCTGACCTAATACACAGTATGATACTGTGTTCTCTTAAATCAGCTTTATCAACAAGTCATAGCCATAATACAGACTTATATCTGTGTACTGACCAATTTGGATGATTAATAAAGTCATTTAAATAAGCTAAATTATGAACACAGCTCTGGATTTGGTAGTTTTCTTTGATTTGTATGATAATACATTTTACTTTTTGACAGTCAACTAAACAAAAGTTTAAAAGTTGAAGTCGTTGGTCAATTGTCATGGGCATTTCTTTTCTTCTTCTTTTTTTTTACCACATTCTCACATTTCATAATCTTATCAATAAGTCTGAAAAAACCACCGCACGAAAACTATTGATCATTTTCAGTTATAATTGTTTCTATTTTGTGACTTATTAATGATTAAAGCTTGTTTATAAATAAGAAAAAAAATGGGAAATGCACATATCCCAAAACCACAAATTGAAACATTTAGCCTACACATACAACGATATGTAGGCCTATAACATATTATATAACCTGATCGATTAGTTGATTGATAATTTCAGCCCGACAGAACAGAACAACTAACATCCTTCTGGAGCTGATTTATTTATAGGCTGAAGTGCTCCCTCCTGTCTGTATGTACTACATACAACATTATATTGACATTCGGCGCCGCCACTTTGACAGTTGACTGTTGCATTCCAGCAATTGGGCCAAAACACAGCGCTCCGTGCAACCAACAAAAAAGTGAACTAATCATAAAAACAGACATTTTTTGTCAATGACCAGGGACCGCAGCAACCGCGAACGACGACCGACATTTGCTCTCTTCTCCTCCCCTCCGCCCGTCCTCCTCCTCCCTGACTCCCTCCCTCCCTCCTCTCCGGGACTGAGAATGCCCGTGTTGTACTGACACAGTAGCGATACGGGCTGAGTAGACATGGAGGCCCGATTAACGAGAGAGGCCCGTGCTGACACATCCAGGCCCAGCTAACGGTGTGTCGGACAGGATTTTGGAGCATCTCGGGAGTTTATAACGGATACCAGTCGCTGTAAGGAACAAGGATTTTAACAACGAGGACGAAGGAATAGAAGATCCATTTCGGTTCTCTGTTGATTCAACGCAAGCCGCCATTTTGTTGACAGTTAGTGTTTTTTTTAATAACCTACACTGCGCTGCATCTATTATTTTCTAATCACTGGAATTTAACTCCCCGCATTTTTTACGTGTGGTTTTCTATCGATTTAAGTGTGCGTTTGTGTTTGAATACACGTCTTGAGGTTTTTCTGTCTTAGCTGACATGCTAGTGCATCGTTAGCCGTCGTAGCTGGGATGTAGTAACACGAGTGCCTACGAGAATGTGACGGAGATGAGAGATTATGTGCATCACTTGTCCGGGGCTGTGTCATATTCACTCGCTATACACTAATTGCTTGAATGCTGTAGGCGTTTGCTACTGATTTGCAGTTTACACACAGTGTAAATTAAAGCTGTGCTGGGCGGAATATGCCTAAATCGTCTTCAAACAGGCTGCTGATAGATGGCTAGTTAGCCGCTGCCAGTGCACAGACTGTCTATTATTGGACGGATTGTAGCTACTAGCTTGTTACAAAATAAACACAAACCTTGCACAATGTACGGGTTATAATTAGCGCCGAGTAACCACGATATCCTCATTACGTCACCGCCCTGTCTGCTATTATCTTTAATATCATGGAAATTAATATGTTGGGGGGATGCTTTACATGGTGACACTCAGTTTAACACATCGCAACTTTGGGTTTTGGAGGTGGCAAGGTTAACAATATCTCTTTTTTGTTTGTGGCCAACCGCTCTGTGCTTTGATTTCTGATTTGATTTGTGGCTGTGTTCAAGATTATTATCTTGTTATAACCTATTTGGCACGTTTAAAAAGACAAAACGTGCTGTGTTTTTCTAGCTTGAATACTTGGGACAAAATACTCTCCTCAGGTTAGCTTTAGCTCATGGTGCTTGCATTAGATATATTGCATTGATCATAGCTCAAATCTGACGTTTTTCATGTTTTGGTTTTTGGCAATTCAGCTCTTGGAAGATAAAATATGTGGCCCCCACGTTGATACACGCGAAGGGAGGACACAGAGCCAAATAATGTGAACACCGTTTCCGGACAATTACAAAGGTGAGTGAAAATCATCTGGCATATGAATAGACATGCTGATTTATAGTTTACTGTTGATATAATGGTTTAAGAATCAGATTGCTCACTGTTAGAGTTAACATTCCCTTCATCCGATTTTAATGTTTAAGCACAAGTTAATTAATTCCCAACTGCATGCATTGCAGTGTCACCTTAACGGCTTGCAGAGTCTCTGAGGCCGGATTTCCTTTCGATTGACAGTAATTATGCGTATGACTAAACGGGAATGGATGTGCTGAGTGAATATGAGTACATTAAGGGGGATGCGGTCGCACATTCGCGAGTGTTGACTGTACAGGAAACCGAAAGCAGATTTGGCTTGTGCAGCCCTCCTCAGGACAGCCACGTTTTCTGCGCAACATGAGGGAAAGTCTAATTAATTACAATGTTATGTAGAGTATTCGTAAGGACTAAATAACTGAAGGAACTTCATCCAACTTGCAGGGTGTTGCTCTGATTGACACCTGTCACTCCGGTCCGATTTATTGCATCCTCTACTGCAATATTCGAGGTTTACACATCTTTCGTTTAAAGCCACGGTGTGATGGATTTATGTTAGAGCACATCCGCTGTTAGGATATAAACTAATGTTACTAGTTAAGAAATGTGGCTGTTTTCCCCCCTGATCATGGATCTGTATCGGTTTTATACAGATGGAGTAAAAGCCCTGGATATGACACGGAGCTCTGAGGGCAGACGCCAGTCCTCATGTTGATGATGTGGGGGGTGGGTGGTGTTGGATACTATTGCCATGGCCAAAGGGAAATCAGCAGTTATGAACAACGTGTGCAAAAGTGAGGGAGGGAGTGAAAGGAGGGAGGGAGTAAGGGGAGGAAAGAAATGCGAGGGGGCGCGGGAAGTTGTTTACTACGTTCCTGCCTGCTCTGCTATTTCTTAAGGTTGAGGGCCTGATATTGATTATTGATTCTCCTGTTTTTCATTTTAATTTCTGACTTTTGTTTTATATGCCAGTCGTTTTACTTAAACTTCTGGTTATTGCTGTGAAGGTAAAGCAGACAACATACAGGCATGACTGATTTCTGTCTTTAAAACCAGTAGTTCTGTCATTCGGGTGTTTTTCGGTATGACTATAAAGTTGATATGCCTGCAGTGTAGTATTAACTTCTACTTAAATACTATACCGCCCAAACATGATAATGATATGCTTCAGTGTTACGGCTTATCAATCTCAAATTAGAAAACGGTTCAGCCCACTGTCATTTACAGGAGAACAACTGCCAGTAAATATATCTGGTTTGGCTTGTTAGAGGTGAGAGGAATGTTTTTACTCCCCCGGGCGACTATTCTCTAGACTTGTGTCAGTAGCCTCTTATAGAGTAAGGTACTACAGTGGCTTATTTTTGGCATAGCTGCTGTCAGGCAGCGGAAGCAGCTAGTATCACTGCAAGCGCTTAGTATAAAAGGAGAGAGAGGAGAGCATTTGTCTTTCTGTTGGAGAAAGACACCGGGAACAGAGTTAGGGGGGTTGGTGAGTGAAATGTGTTTTTTATTAAAGAAAGAGCACAGTGACTTTGTTAGTTTGTGCGCTGCTACTACTGCTTTCAAGTTTGCAAAATAAAGAAGGAAGAGGACCGAAAAGCATAAAGAAAACTGTGAAAGGACACAGAGATTGATGGAGTGTTAGAGAAAAGAGGGAGGTGTGATCTGAGTGTGGTATGTGTAGTGAGGGGGAGTCTGCACAGTTTTGAGGCGAAATGGAGTGAGTAATTGAAGTAAACACAGAAAAGAGGGCGTGGGGGGGAAATACAGGCCAGTCTCCAAAAATCTGGTAGAGTTAACTGTGTTAACTGTGTGGTCCAACTACTGTTTTCCACTATCATCATCTAAAACAAACATTGTCTAAGACTCTTTGTAGGGCAGTTTTTTTTGTCTTCTGGTCTGACACTTTAGTGATGTGTCGACTTGTATGACTTTCCTTTGGCTCCATTAAGTGGCTCCTTTAGTGCTCTCCACTAATGTAGGGCGCAGAGAAACCGCCGGCACATTGACGCTCTATCACTCACTCTCAGTTGCTGCTGGCGAGGGCTGGGAAAGGCGGCCGGATCCTCTGTCTAGTCCCAGAGGGCTCAATGTGCTGAGGTCACAGTTCTGAATTGCCTCCAAATGACTTCACCCGGAGAAAGCACCTGCTTGGGGGCGAATCCGCATTAAATCACTCAGTGGCCACGGGGAGCTGGAGACAACTTCATTGAATCGGACTGTCCTCCATGGAGCACAATTAAGGAACAAGCTTCTCTCTGCTGCTGCTGTGCTAACATTGGGTATGAGCACTTTGCCACCATCACAGGCACCCAGTTCACTCCAACTAATGAGGGACTTTAAGGGATTGCTCAGTTGGCATCTTATCCTGTAACACCTCGTAAGGATGTGGCATCACTGTGGAATAAACTATTGACTTTGGACATTAAGGGCTTTGTGGACAATTCGGTCCTTGAGCCTAAAGTTAAATATTTCAGGTAGGAAAGCTTCAGCTTTGTAAATAGGTCACAGGCTGAGGCGCTGAGGACGTACACTTCGTAAAAACTGACCCAGACAGGATGAAGGACACCCTCTAACCAAATAGATGATAAAACAGTTTGCCCTCTGTCTACGTTTCCAATATCATTCATTATAAGACATTTTATACTTCTCGGTTGCCGGGCACGGTTTAAAGCTGTCAATGTGTGGTTGATGTCTTGTGTTGTTGTGCCGATGATTAATGTGATTTTTTTTTTTCATCCTCCCTTTTCTTCTCTCTCTCTCTCTGCTATACCTGTGTTTACTCTGACAGTCGAAGGACGGAGAAAGAGGGCTGGACAGCCGAGGAAGGGAGAAAAGCCACTTCAGAAGAAGGAGAGCTTCACCTTCAACGTTATCCCCTCCCCCCTTTCCCCCTTAACCCCTTATCCCAACCCCCAACAAAAACTCTACCTGGTATCCACAACATCCCCTCCCTAGTTAACCTGCACACCCTGTAAAGTTGTGATGGATCCGAAAAATCAGATGGGAACTACAACGCCACCCCCTCTTCTCTCAGGTGTTTCCTCGGTGGAGCGAGAAAAGGAGGGAGGGGGTGGAAAGAATGAAGAGGAGGATGAGAAGAAGAGAGACAGGGAGAAGGAGGGAGCTGTCACCGCCGCTCCTGGTCCTGGAGGGGCAGGAGCAAGTGGGCCAGGAGGCGCCGGGGGTGACCAGTCCCATTTCTCCATCAAAGAGAGCAGCCTGTCCGAGGGCAATGTCAAACTTAAGATTGGCCTTCAAGCAAAACGCATGAAGAAGCCCCCTAAGATCCTGGAGAACTATGTGTGCCGACCAGCATTCAAGGCCACTGTGAGGCACACGGGCCGCGGAGGAGGCGGTGCTCGTGGAAACCGTGCAGCCGCTACTGGTGATGGGGCAGGCGTTCAGAACCAGAGTCCTTCAAGTGGCAGGGGAAAAGATAAGGAAAAGAGTCCAAGTGCCAACAAACCAGCCTCCTCTTCTTCTTCAACCCCCTCTGCTAAAGTTCCCACGCCACCACCTCCTGCTCCTCCCCCCACCAGCACTACCACCCTGTCTGCCTCCCAAGTGAATGGGAGCGCTCCGACAAAAAGGGTAAGGCGGGAGAACATGGTCATTATACGTAGTTATCACCAGTTATCACCAGAGGCTTCTTGTGTAATTACTTTTTACCGTAACGCTCAGTATTGAGATAACTTGTATTGCAAATTTGAGATAAACTTTTTCAACATCTGTCTTCAATTTAGTTATTGCTGCAAAATTGGATTGTCAGGCAGACAAACTCATTAATGTTGCATGTACTGCACCTGACCACTGAACTGTTACAGTATACATAGTTCAACATAACTGAAAGAAAACATTTTTAAACTAATGAAGTGGTATTTTAAACAACGCAACTTGAACAAAAAAGATTTGCAGCATTTCAGAAACTGTTAAATAAAAAAAAGAACTCTTAAACAAAATACAAAATAAAAATAAAAGTCCTCCTGCTGGCTATGTAAAATAAAACATGTTTTATTATTTCAGTGAAAGAACGTCAGATACTTGGTGACTAGTACCAATACAATGTAGTATAGTTATCATTTGTACATTTACCTTACTTCCTAGAAGTGTTATAAGTCAGTCTTGATTAGGTCAGTGGTCCACAAAAAGTTTACCGTAGTAATCACCATGTTGGTGCACAGAGTGGAGCATAAATTATTCTTTAGTTTTCTTTGTTTTCTCTGTTGGCCTGTCCCTATTTATCATGCCACTGCCCCCACTGTCCCTCCGTCTGTGTCTCTGCACGGCCATACCCTCCCCCCCCTCCCCTGCATGACCCCCTCTCTGTCTGTCCAGCTCTGTCCCCAATCTGACCCTGATAAGTGTTATTGAGTTGAGTCTATAACTTCCCCCCTGGGCATGCCCAGGGAGCTGCAGACAGAAAATCTTATCAATGAATTGCAATACTATAGAAATCTATTTCTGATTAATAAATTGTACTCCTAGGTAAAGGTCAGATGTGTTAGGTTCGGTAATAGCAGTTCACTATAGCAGCCTTCAATTTATGGCACCTCAAATTTGTTTTTGGGTATCAGCATATGACTTAAAAATGTGTTCAAGTGTTTCGATAAAAAAACGATATACGTACATCAATACAGTCCATTTAAAAAAATGTCATTATTAAACATTTCTTCCCAGTTACCTACTATTTGTTCTATTTGTTCTAGTTATTTTATAACTTGTCGTCTCTTCTTTGTTTTTGTGCAGGGTTCACCAAAGACTGATGGCAAGTCTGACACAAAGCCAGACACAAAAGCAGCCACCACCACATCTGAGAGACCCCTTAACCTTCACCGCCCTCCATCGGACAGCAAAACTCATCCCTCTGGGAAGAAAACACCAATCCCCCAACCCAACCCCCGGACATCTTCACCTTCTCCATCACTACCTGCATCAAAAGAACCCAGCTTTGAAGCTGTCAAACCTCCTCAATACAACTTCAGCACTGAAAATCAGAGAGACAAGGAAAAGGGTGTTCCAAATTGGGGAGCCCCCACAGTCACTGAGAAGTTAGCTCAACTCATAGCAACTTGCCCACCATCAAAGACCCCTAAGCCAGCTAAACCCACAAAGATTGACCCCGCTGCTCCTCTTCCCAGCTCAGGCTTTATGGCCCCGACAGCGAAGCAACGAGACAGGGCTATGGCCAATAGGAACACATATTCAAGAATGTTACATCTTTCCCCACCACCTCCTGTGTCACGGCCACCTGGTCGGCCCTATGGTTCTAGGAACAAAGACAATGGTATGGACAATTCACCCTCCCTGACACCTTTGAGGACAGACGAGACAGAAGGGGCTGGGAAAGCTAGTAGCAGCAGCGGTAACAGCATCAGCAACAGCAGTAGTCGCAGCAACAGTCCAGCACTCGCGTATGGGAATAACCGTCTGTTGGCTATGTCAACGGACAGCAACAACGACAACATCAACAGTAGCATTTCTAAGTCACAGTCACGCCCGGCTCACGGCCAACCCCATAACACGTCTTCGCCAGCTTGTCCCATTTCATCCTCTTCCAGCACTTCAGCTGAGCAAAGGACGTTGAGTGCAGTGAGTCACCTGGGCTCCCCTGTTCCTTCACAAGGACACCATGCACGAGAGAGTCCTGCCTTGGCAGAGGAAAGCAGTGCCAGTGAGAGAGAACAGGACAGTGACAGCCCCAGAGACTTAACCAACTGCCCTCCTGCAACAGGAACAGGAAAGCCAGAAGGGAAGGACAGGGGGCCTAGTAATCAGTCACTGAGAGTTGAGAAGAGCTCTAGTCCAAGTAAGCGCAGTCCCAATCGGGATAGTAGCCGACCCGGTCGGACTATTAGCCCCCCTGAGGCTGTAAGACATAGGGCGTCTTCTTCACCAGAGCCAGATGGTGATGAAAGCCCACTAACACCTCTGAGAGATGATTCCCCAGATTCATCCATAGACTCTTCAGCGGAGCAGGACCACAAACCCCTTAAAAAACGCAGGGGAAGGAAACCCCGCTGGGGCCGTTTAATGGGTGGGATGCATGAAGGAATAGCAGGCCACGACAGTCCCTTTGAAGAGAGCCAAACCGACTTGCCTTTATCTTTAAGCTTGGAAATGCCGTTACCGCCAGTTAAGAGACCCGTGGGCAGGCCTCCGAACCCAAATAAGATCAAACCAAATCCTGTGCCACAAAGTCAAGGGTCACAGCTCTTTGCACCACTGGCAAAGAAAAGAGGAAGGCCGAAGTCCAAAATGCCAAGGCTTGACGCTCCGGCCCGTGGTTGCCTTCCTAACAAGCTTGCCCCCTCCAAGGTCTTTTCATCTTTACTGAAGTCCAAAGAAGAGCAGGATCCCCCTGTGCTTCACCCAGAGGTGGACCTTAACCCCCCTAAACCTATGCCCAGAAAACGTGGACGCCCAAAGCGCCTTCCCCCTACCTTACCCCAGGAGGGTCAGCCTCCAACGTTGGCTCCAGAGGCCGGGGAAATTGGAGAAAAACGGTTCCGGAGCAAAGGAAATGGGCAGCTAATCATGAAAACTATTATAGGCAAGATCAATAAAATGAAAAGTATGAAACGGAAACGTATTCTCAGTCAAATCTTGTTAGGCCCAAGACCAGAAGACTCGCCTAAACCCAGTACGGTTGCTGGTTCTGTGGAAGCTACAACCCAATCATTGTCCTCCCTTGCTGCTTCTTTTGGGGGGAAACTAGGGCCACAAATTAATGTCAGTAAAAAGGGTACAATATACATGGGTAAGAGGAGAGGCCGTAAGCCAAAATCGGGGTATAACGCCACAGCTTCAACACCACCACCAGAACCCTTCTTATCCCCGAACACCACTTCCCCTCTCCATCACCATCATTCACAAGTCTTCCCCTCCCCCTCCCTCTCACAGTCTAGTGGGGGCCACAGTCCCATCAGCGATGCCAGCTTTGTGGAGCCTGGTTCTGTGCACTTTGCCAGTCACTCTCACTATTCTAACTCCCATCATAGCCACAACACATTCTCCTTCCCTCCCCCAACCTTTTCGGCCCCTAATCCACGCAACCCAGGGTTGGGCTCCACATCATCTATGTCCACAGTAGCTTCACAGAAAAAGGCATCTTACCGGGGATACCATCACCACCACCACAACCATTACAGGCAGCACTACCATTATCCTAAGCTTTCCCCTCCCAGGCCGCTCCATCCTACCTCCCCTGCCCCCCTCACTGAACTAAAAGAAGCCACTCCGTCACCAGTCAGTGAGTCACATAGTGAGGAGACCGTGCCCAGTGACAGTGGTATAGGAACGGACAATAACAGCACCTCTGACCGGGGTGAGAAAGCAGGTGGCTTGGGTGGTATTGGGATGCCACACGGGATGGGCAGTAAGTTATTAATGCCGGGGGTCATCGGTTCAGCTGTGGGTCCAGGGGTGGGCCTTAATTCCAGAGGCAGGCGGCGACACTCCGCTGTGCTTTTGGACAGTCCCTCACCCTCTCCATCACCACACGGGGTGGGGACATCACCCGATCCCAGGAGACCTCACCCAGCAGCTCCAGCCTCCTCCTTAATAGGACACAAGGAGAAACATAAGCACAAGTGCAAACGCCGCAGCCCACGGTGCCCCGGCTACGATAAGCTAAAGAGACAGAAAAGGAAACGCAAGAAGAAGTACTTGCAGCTGCGCTCCCGGCGGCACGACCCAGACTTTCTTGCTGAGCTGGATGAGATTGTTGTGAGAATTAGTGAAATACGGATAGCACACCGTACCACAGGACACCGGCTCGGCAGTGGAATAGGCATGGCAGCAGGAACAAGTAGAGGTCCAGGAGTGGGGAGCAGGCCTGGTGGGTTAGGAGGCACAGGCGGCCCGCCACCTCATCATTATGTTCACAGGGACATCCTGCCTACAATCTTCAGGGTTAACTTCGGCAGCTTTTACTCCCATCCTGCATACTCTCATTGCGACCCATTGCACTATGTTCGTAAACCAGACATGAAGAAGAAAAGGGGGCGGCCTCCCAAAATGAGGGAGTCCATGTCTGATGTTCCCTTTTTACCTGGGCTTGGATTCCCACTCTCCAGCGGGGGCTTCTACCACCCCTCCTACAGCGTTCCCTACTCCTCTGGGCCTCTGGGTTTGGGCTATTACAGAGGCTTTCCTCCAGCTAGTGCTCTGTATCCACACCCACACCACCAGTCACAGCACACAGCCCCCTCCCACCACTCTCACCACTCACCCTCTTTCCCCCCTCCTCCCCCCACATCTTACATGCATCATCACCACCCTTCACATCTCCTACTTAACCCCTCTAAATTTCACAAGAAAAAACACAAGCTGCTTAGGCAGGAGTACCTGGGAGGAGGAAGGTCCCCTGTCCTGTACCCACCCATGTCCTCTGAGCTTTCCTTCAACTGGCACCACAAACACAAACACAGACACAAGCACAGAGAGCGCTGTGCGGAAGAGGACAGAGAGGAGGCAGCGAGAGGAGGATCAGGGAGCCGGGCTAGTGCAGGGATTTCTGACAGCGGAGCATCAGGGAAAGCAGAGCGAGTTGGCAGTTTAGGAATGGCGGAGTCTTTACAACGATGCCGCTTTGGACGGGACACAGCCAGCACCAGTGCCAGCAAGCAAGCTGCTTCTACATCTGCCAACTCCCCTTCTTCTTCCTCATCCTCATCTGCAGAAAGGTACAAGCGCAAAGAGAGCTCCATGTCCTGCCTCGGCCCCTCAAGGCTCGCACTGGGTAGCACCTCAAAAGGTCACCATCCAGTAGAGTCCTGGTTCAGGATGGGGGGCAGCTCTAAGGCAGACTACTCTAAGCTTTCACGAAGTCAAGTGTCACCTGGCCAGGGTCCCTTCTCAGAAGGACAGCCTGAAGACCCCGCAGGCTGCTCAGACAGTGAGGATGAGGAGCCTCTCAGCCCAGCAGTGGATTTAGAGCCTGGATCCCATGATACTCCAAACCTTACTAATCTTTTTGCCTCTGCTCTCAACCGCACTACACTGAAGGGGGGCAAGTGCAGAAAGACTGAGGCAGTCACAGAGAGCTCAAGCTTCTCACGCGTGGACCGACCGATAAGGAAGGACTGCTCGACGTCAGCAGAAAGGAGAGACTTGGGTAAGTCTAATTTGTACTGAATTCAGTTGTATCTTTATTAATGTGCTGCCTACATTACGACATTTCATGATGGAATTAAATATTATAAGTAACAGCAGCATCTGCATTGTTAATTTTGAATTAAGAAAAGGCTGTATAAGATGCACTAAGAAAAGCAGCATGGAGCTATTTGCTTTCATTTGTTCTTGAATATTCCAGTATGGGGTGCATTGCATCCTATAGAAGTCATACGCTTTTGCTCACGGCAAATTACATTTGCCATTGTTTAGGGTTATTGGAGTCAATTTTGCACCAAATTTGTTTTCCAAAACTAGTTCTGTGCATGCAGTTGTATCAAGAATCCTGCGGCTGAAGTCGGATGAGCCATTAGACATTGCCATATGGCACAGCAAGCGGACATTCAGATCTTGCTTGATCTCAGCTCAGTGAAGCATGTGTATCTTCCTTAAATCCATCATACTACTGAGGAGTTGCGTAGTGGTTACAGTTGGAACCAACCAAACTTCAGCCGTGGTTAGATCAAACGGCACTAGATAATGATCTGCTCTGGATCTACAGCCCTCCCATCTGTACAAAGAAAATACTAAGTGGATTGGGCCAGTTATTACAGTAAGAGAAAAGCTCTCTCGACATCCCCTGTGCATACACTGTCTGACATTTGGTAGCTCTTACTAGTGGTTACAGGCTTGGCAACAAAAAAAGCATGCGTAATGACTTAAACTGGCTCCTCTGTGAGTGTGGATGGCCGCAGTTGGCCACAATTGATATAGCATTCCAGCCAGAGCAAAAGGGGTGGAGTGTTTTGTTAACATGCTATATTTATCATGTATTCATCAAAAGCCCATAATGTAAGGCCTGGTCCTGTACTTTAGTACACCCAGCACCTGGGCTGAGCTAATGTTGCAGATTTAAGACACAGGGCCTCACCAATAGTCTTTATCAGTGTGTCCCCTGGCAAATACTGCTGTGTGTAAGCATTTGTAGAGTGGGTGTTCGTGTTTATGTGCATGTTAGTAAGCAAGATCCGTTTAGGAGGGATGGGACCATTAAGGATTTTACTGCAGATTGCAATAAAAGCTGGTTGATTGTATCGAACTATCAATATTCTCACAAGTAACTTGAAAAAGCCATCTTGCCTGCTATCTTGGTAGAGAAGGGAAAAATAGAGCCTCATTACAAAACAATCTGAAATGATCTTGTATGAAAGACACAGGCACATTTTTTATAACTTTTTATTTATTTGTTTGTTTAATTTATGTATTTTTAATGATGTAAGGGGACCTTATGTTTAGTTGTATCTGAAAAGCAAAAAGAAAGTTATAAACAAAAAGTTATTTCACTATGTTTTAGTGCCATTTTAATAGTTTAATGCATATGTTGATGGTCATAAGGATTATATAGCAATTTCAATTAATTTGCAAAGAAAGCCATAACATGAACATTTTATATTGTCTCTTTCCTCGCTGTAAAGTACCCAGCGAGGCTGAATGGTGAGGTTCAAACCACGCCAGGGTAATCCTGGATTAGAGCTCAGGATTTAGGGTCAACCAGCGGTCGCAGACTGGAATGGGAGAGTAGGCCATGGGACGGTGTTAGAGGAGATGATGGAGGTAGATAGATGCACGCTGACTGAGGAGTATTAGTTGAGAGTGAGAGCAAGGGGGATAAAAGGACTGTAAGAGGATAAGTTGCAGCATTAAAGAGCAGGTGTGAGGTTTCCATCCAAATGTTTTTGAAATTTCAATAATAATAAAACGCTGTTTCGTTATTAGTGTTACTGCTTTTAATATTCAACCTGCATGATAACCAATCGTGATTACAGGCCAAGGCATTTTCATGTCTTTCTGCGTTACACATTATTCACAATACATGTGCAGTGATTATCTTCTCTTTTTCTTTGACTAGGGTCATCAGGTATCCAGTCAAGAGGCATTGCCCTCTCGCCCCCTGAAGGGCCCGAAGGATCCATGCACCACCGGCAGCAGCACCATCACCAACCTTCACTTTTTCACTCGCACAGCTCCGCCTCCTCCTCCTCCTGCCTCTCCCCCTCTCAGGACTTTAGTCTGGATGCCACCCTGCCCCACCACTCCTATCGAGCACAGCCATCCAAACACAGCCTCCACCACGTCAACAAAATCCTGCGTGCCAAGAAGCTGCAGAGACAAGCTCGTACAGGAAACAACGTGGTGAAGAAGAGGGGCCCCGGACGTCCTAGGAAATACCCCTTACCATCCCCGCCGCCATCCCCCCAACCGGTGGTCGAGTTGAATCCGACCCGGCAAAGGGACAGAGGGGCAGAGCGGCCCGTGGGGGGGCGAGCGTGGGAGGAGGACACTGTGACAGAGGCTATTGAATCAGTAGTCCAGGGCCAGTGCAGGAAAAGTCAGAAGAAGACTCAGTGGGACGGAGGAGAGGATGAGGAAGACGAGGAAGAAGAGGAGGACGGGGAGGTAGAAGAGCCTGAGGAGCGGTTGCCAGATAGAGAGGAGAACCTGGGCAATCTGGCGGCGAGGTCCAAAGCTGGGACAGGAAGAAGCTGGCTTACTCAGGAAGAACTCCAGCAATTTCGTGGGTATGCAGGTTTTCAATCCTAGTACTAGGGCTGCTCGATTATGGCAAAAATCATAATCTCGATTATTTGGGTCAATAATTGATATCACGATTGTTAAACACAATTATCCATTTACTTTTAAAACATCCATTTATTGAAATAAATAATGTGAACAGTATGTTTTTGAACTGCAAAAACCCAAAAAAGAAATTAAAAAAATCAATAATCATTTTATTTCGATTATGTTGTTTTCATAATCGTTGCAAGCCAAAATCGTAATTGCGATTTAAAATACGATTAATTGAGCAGCCCTACCTAGTACTGACACAGATTTACACTGATTGTACGAAAGGCAACATATATGAAATCCAGTCGCCACTTGAAACCTTGTCATGGTTCCATTTTAGCTCAACGGAAAGCAAGCCAGATGGCCACTGCTCCCCAGAACCCCCAGCGCCCGTCCCAGAGGAACAAGCTCCGCCCGCACCCATTATCACCCAACGGGAGAAGAGACCAGCCAGACCTCCAAAGAAGAAGTTTCAGAAGGCGGGACTTTACTCGGATGTGTACAAGTCCGAAGAGTGAGTTTCTAAGAAATCCTAAATCTTCTGATGTTTATTTTACATGTCAATGCACCAGTTTAACTTAAGTCAAACTTTTTTTTAACATTTCTGTTCCAAACCATGCAGCCCCCGGAGTCAGCTCCTGCAGCTAAAGAAAGAGAAGCTGGAATACATACCTGGAGAACATGACTATGGATTGTTTCCGCCTCCAATACATGTTGGTGAGTCTGTTTTTTAATATACCTGACAAATCAAAGATATTTTATTTTCTGGTGCCTTTTAAAAGCTTGATTGTGTCAGTCATGTTGCTTTTTAAATAACTTTAGTATTTTACTTTATATTAAAACCTTTTAAACAATCATTTGCGTTAATGTCAATTACCTTATGCGGTGCTTTACCTAATCCATTTTCAATTCAATTTCTGTTCATTTATCTCCACAAGTCCTCTATCCTATATATTTTTTATACACTACCTAACATTGTCTATGTCTGGCTGGTTCTGCATCAGGCCCGTTTCTTGTAATGGCCTTCCTGCCAGCTGTGAGTAGGATTTTGACCAAGTCATTACCCTACTTCAAAACCACTTCAGTTATATTGCCCTTGGAACACAATATAACTCAATGGAACACTTATTGGAGTTTAAATATCCTAAAACCTCATTTAATACTGAATCCACTCTTTTCCAGAATGGCTTATTTTGGGGCTAATCCAAAAGACTGATGCATGATTTGCATCTGTTTGGCCACATTGCCTCCAGAATGTTTATTTGCTTTTTATCTTAGGAGTAATAAAGAAACAATTTAGATTTTTCCAATTAAATTCTCTCCATTTATTTGAATGTGGGGATGTTTGTAGTGCTGCTGTGTATTTATTGAATTGCCAGAAAGCGTTATATACCAAGATGTACAGTATATTGCTATTGAGATATTAGATCTTTTGCCATATCGTTAGACCTACTTTACCACGGGGAGACTTCCTAACTGTGCCTCCTCTATTCATCAGTTTTGTTTCTATGAGCAGAGGTAAAACATTGGCTCTTCATGATGTTTGATAACTTAAGTGTTTTGCTGACTAAAAGCCCTAACAGCTCTTTCTACTTTAGTCACCAAGGGCTTCTGGACTTACTAATCGAAACTATACAGATTACTCAGTCAACCTGCTTCTAGGAACAGGACCCTCGCCTTTACAGTCAGCACACGCCTGTATTTACAGCTATGATAGGTGAAAATCCCCAAATGTTTCATCAAGAGTCTCATTTTCATACCGGTTTTGATTATAAATGTGATTCGCTTAGCTGTTAGGGGTGTAACGGTTTCAAGCAGAGACCGAAAACGCATCTTTTGTGGTTCATTTAGATAATTTAATTTATAAAGATAATCTACTAAAGTGTTTTTGAAATGTTCTTGTAGTGGATATTATTAAACCCAGAAACTCCCTAAAAAAGAACGGTGATGCCAACATTTGAGTCTGAACCAAACTATGGACTTTAAGAATTGTTTACACCCCTTGTTTGTTTGGTCAATCATTGCTTCCCTTTTCTTTTATGTTTCAAGTTTATTTCTTCCTCTAAAATTTGCCCTGCTTTGTTTTTTCAGGGAAGTACCTGAGACAGAAGCGCATTGATTTCCAGTTGCCTTACGACATCTTATGGCTGTGGAAACACGATCAGGTGATAAATCACATCGTGTCATGTTTGGTGTTTTTAGGGGTTTCCCATGCTCGCAGTCAATTACTGATAAGTAGTTTCAAAATGTACAGGCCCAGTGAGGGCCCACCTACATGTTGGTTTCTGTCTCTGAACCCTCTTTGTTTTTCTATTTCAGCTTTACAAAAGGCCGGATGTCCCCCTTTATAAAAAGATCAGATCAAGTGAGTAACCAGAGTTTATCCAGTGATTCGGACGGAATGTATTTTTTTAACCTTAATTGATTTATGTGCTTGCATTTCTTTGTTTTATTGAGTTTGTTACTTTCACTTTTGTGGTCAGTGTTATCCATTATATGCATTGTTTTCTTGCATAAAATGTTAATATTAATTAACCTGAGAGTTTCAATAGCTGTAAATGTATAATGATAATCCCCCATTTATGTCACAGATGTCTATGTGGATGTGAAGCCTCTCTCTGGTTATGAAACAACAACATGCAACTGTAAGCCGCGTGAGAACATTAATGATAAAGCCTGCCTGGATGATTGTCTGAATAGGTAAGTATTTGATGAAGAAAGTCAATATGTGTTGGAGAGTGTTGTTGAGACATTGTTTGTTCGATAATGAAACCTTAATGAAAAGAAAGTAAACAGGGTATTAAGAGTCAGCCTCATTTCACTGCCTTTTTCCCCAGGATGAGTTTTGCTGAGTGCTCTCCCAGCACCTGTCCCTCTAATGATCAGTGTGACAACCAGCACATCCAGAGACACGACTGGGTCCAGTGTCTGGAGCGATTCCGGGCTGAAGGCAAGGGCTGGGGCATCCGCACCAAGGAGTCACTTTGCTCTGGACAGTTTATCATCGAGTACCTGGGAGAGGTGGTTAGCGAACAAGAGTTTAGGTGAGACAATCTTGTCACGTAGTCTACAATAAATCCTGTCTGTTTCTTCTCTATGTTCAGGACGTTATTTATCCTGCCATGGAAATAAATTAAAACCTCTTTTTTTATTTTCTCTCCCACCTTATTTTAGGAGCCGTATGATGGAGCAGTACTTCGCCCACAGTGGCCAGTACTGTCTGAACCTGGATAGCGGCATGGTGATCGACAGCTACAGAATGGGCAATGAGGCGCGCTTCATCAACCACAGCTGTGAGCCCAACTGTGAGATGCAGAAGTGGTAGGTGTCATGGCAGATTTAAACCAGTTCCCCCCTGATCTCCTTTTGTTGCTTTTGGGTTCTCTCACCAAAGCACATTTTTGACTAAACCCTTTAAAGAATGGTAATGTCCAAGTTGAGGACGGATAATTGAGCCAGACATGGTTTGTACTTTACAGAGCAGATATGTACGCTGTAGCGGGCAAATACCTTTGAACAGAATGTGTATATTCAAAGACATCTATGGATTGTGTTGCAGAGATATATCTATTGGAATTAGCATGCTGACTGATTAGCCCCAGCCTTTCCTGTCTTGTAATACCAATCGTGGTGCCCTGAGTCCAGAGAACGTGGAAGTAATACATCCTTTGACCTTTGCATTTTAATAGTTTAGTATCTAATAATAGTAGAGGTGACCTGCAGCCCTATATCTTTGGAGTTCGCGGCCAGGTATTAAACATTGCGCTTTTTAAAATGCCAGCGTTGTTTACACCCATGTTTATTATCCTCTTCTTCCCTATCTTTGTTGACTTATATCAGCGTATCTTGTTGTGTTACCTGTTAACTCAAAAAACAGCTCTGTGGCTTTAGTCCTAAAACTCCACAGGGAGTGTTTAAGGACTGTGAGGGAGATGAACAGTCACACACAGTATATTCAAGAGGGAGTGATAAACAAGTGAAGCCGAGTCCTGCTCAGTTGTGAGAGTAGAGTGAGAAAGCTGATTGGAAAACGTTCCAGCTTGATAATTCAGCATTTCTTTTTCTAAATGCTTCCGCCACTTACGGTTAACGAACTGGAAAATACCAGCCTATTACCTAAATAGTTTCAGTTAATTGCTATTTGTTTGTGTGCCTGCTGATTTGTGTGAGCTGGGTAATTTCTTACTCAGTCTGTATGAGGCAAACGGAGGGAAAGTACCAGAAGGGGACGAAAGATGTTCACATGCGTAGAAATAATCATTATGGTACGGTACAAATACTGCTATGGCTATTTTAACTGAAGTGTTCGCACATAATATCAAATAGTGGTTTCAGTATAGGTTACCTTGAGTTGTAATGAATCTTGTAGCTATAAATCATTGTGAAGGTTTATAGTTGTGTTAGATGTGGAAGAAATTCTATATTTAGACAATGTCTGAAGTTGTGTGCATTCATTAAGCTTAGCAATTGAACCACTTTACTTGAGATACAGATAAGTAGATGCAGTGTATGTTTGCCATTATTGGGTTACCCTTGTTTGGGTTACCCTTGTTTGGGTATCTTATACAAGCTCTGATAGAGACGCGTGTAGCAGGTGCGCTTTAAATGACAAAGCTCTGACTTGAAACCCCAGCCTTATTATTGTGGTTGCGTGGGGGATAATCTGATGAGATCACCTCAGTGAGTCTTTGCCAGTGTTCAGAGACCTAAATGGCTTAAATACCTTGTACTATGCCAAAACAATTCACTGGTTTCCTCAGGGGCTGTTCTCTCAACATGGCTACATACGCTGCAATAGGAGACTTGGTTTGGCAGGCTTTTTCTGTGCCTGACTTTTATCAGTGAGACCTACTTTTTCTTTGTATTTAACCATTATGTTAAATGTCTGCAACATGTGTCAGCACAGTTAAAATGGTTAGCATGTGACAGCTAACAACCTCCAGGGAGCCAGAATACAACTGTACTCTCTGCCCTTACAGTATAGGACTCATCTAGGACACTGTGTGTACTGTAGAGTGGCTGGGCTGAAATAAAAGACTCCACAAGGATGGAGGATTTTCAGCACAAAGCCGTGACGAGTCGTCCATCTTGTCACAGAAGAGAGATTACTTGGAGCCGGGCCTTAGATACAGCTGTAGTGTTTGAAGACAATGCGCTGAACCAGCTTTTTACCCCTATAGAAGGAATAAATTATCAAGTGGCTGGCGAACAGAATAGCCTGCTTTATTCTTAGAAGAATAGCGAAAAGCTGGAGCGCTGCTTTGGTTTGGAGAAGGGGGAAATAAGGGAGTACGAGGTGTTAAGCAGTTGCCAAATCGAGCAAATAAAAAACCTGGCCAGTCCTCTTCTCCTTTTGTCCTGATTTTAAAATGCTCTGATTTAATTAATTCTAACTGAGCCTGGTCAACATTCGTTTACTTCAAGACATAAACCTCTAAAAGCTGAACCCTCCTTTTTTAGACTTTGTCATTTTCTCCCTAGACAAAAAAGGATTGACCTGAAAACGATTAGCTTTCCATTTCTTTTGTTTTTAAAGATGAATTGAATTTGTTCTGGTTCCTGTTGTTTATTAACAGCGGGGAATGTGCTAGAAAGTCATTTCATTTTTTATTACCTATCAATATATTTACTTCTATATAATGTCATCAATAAATTACTTTTCTAAACATAGTAAAATAAGCATGTGCCTGCTAGATTTGCTTCTCTAACCAGCCAGAATAACATGGTAATCTATTGAGCAGCTCGTACAATTTGAACATGCAGCCATTTGCAGGTGTTTTGAATAGATCCAGTGATTTAAACCACTCAGACATTTTACGTCTTAATTGAACAAATCTCCTCATGCTTTATGGTTACCGATGAAATTCATCATGTGTATCCACGCAGCACCAACTCATTGCTTCTTCTTCTCCCTGTCAGGTCGGTGAATGGCGTTTACAGAATCGGTCTCTTTGCTCTGAAGGAGATCCCTGACGGCACTGAGCTCACCTATGATTACAACTTCCATTCCTTCAATACAGAAGAGCAGGTAAAACACCAGCGGCCATCTTTGAGCAGCTAATACAACAACACTTTTCATACTTCATTGCAGTACTCATTCCAACTCTTTTTTTGGGGGCATTCTACAGCAAGTGTGTGAGTGTGGCTCAGAGAGCTGTCGGGGCATCATCGGAGGGAAGAGCCAGCGAATCAACGGCCTGCCCCCGAAGGCGGGAGGGACGCGGCGGCTGGGCCGACTCAAGGAGAAGAGGAAGTCCAAGCACCAGCTCAAAAAACGAGTGAGTGATCAATGTCAATACTAATACTAATTAGAGATTAGAAAAGACAACTTCATTTGTATTTCTAGGGAAAGCATGTTTGTTTTTTTACTACATGATATAATGCTGTGCTTAGACTTGTCTTTAATTGAAACTATATCCTTTTGTTATGTTGCTGAAGCTGAAGCTTGATAAAAGTGTTGCAGTGTTTTAAAAAAAATCAGGTGCAGTGTCGATGTAGGGCATGGATGTGTGTGTGGGTCTCAGAGGGGCTCTTGGGGAGCCAGGTGTCTAAAAAAAGAAACTCAGTAAAGAAAGTTTTGTATTAAGGTTGAAAGTTATGAACACAAATGTACAGTATCATGGTTATGAGGATGAATCATTCAAGGAAGTTCTCAAATTGTATTGAATTTGAAATAAAACCAGAATTACACACAGCCTCATGAGCTTCTTTTTATCCTCAGGAGGAAGAGTCCAGTGACAGCAGCAAGTTTTACCCTCATCTCATGAAGCCCATGTCCAACAGGGAGCGGTAAGCACATAAACAACAATACATAAACAACACTTTCTGAATGTAACTTTATTATTTTGGTTCTATTTGGTATATATTCAGAGTTATGAATTTCACTGAAAGTAGACAATATGCTAACAAATATTTGCATTCTTAATCAGATGTAATGCAGTCTATGAGAATAAAACAACCATTTGGCTAAATGTCATTTATTGTAGTTAGTTTGCAACTTCAATAACCAAAATGACTGCTGTCTATGCTTCTTTAACAGAATGGTTAACAGTGTATTGCTATTTCAGCTCTAAAGTGTGAGGTGTGAGTTGATGCTTGCAATCACAGACAGTGTTCTCACACTTCTGTCCTCTCTCCCTCACTCATCAGGAACTTTGTGCTGAAGCACCGAGTGTTTCTCCTGAGGAACTGGGAGAAGATGAGGGAGAAACAGGAGTTGCTGAAGAAAGAGGGCGAGAGAGATAGAGACTCCGGCAGCTTGTCTTTGTATACGCGCTGGGGAGGCGTCATCCGGGACGACGGTAATATTAAGTCAGGTGAGTTAAGTTTTAGGGGCTCAGTTGCATCCTTTCTGAGCATGGGACTGAACCTTAAGCCATATGAAATGTAATAACAAAGACATTAATAACGTTTGTGCTCTGTTTCTAGACGTGTTCCTGACGCAGTTCTCAGCCCTTCAGACGTCTCGCTCGGTACGAACGCGGAGACTGGCCGCCGCCGAGGAGAACACAGAGGTCACACGCACGGCTCGCCTCGCACACATCTTCAAGGAGATTTGTGACATGATCACCAGCTACAAGGGTAAGTGATTAAGGAGAAATATAGAGCATGTGACCACACTGGTGCTTGTGTAAGCATTCGCTGAACAACATCTTTGTCCTTTCCTATAAACTATTCTTATTAGTCTGACCTCTAGACGAATCTGAGGCCTCTAAACCACCCCTTTCAGCGGTTCTAATGTATAAATAAAGATATGATGTCCTAAATGCTAATGTTGAAATTGTAAAAAGTGCTTCTGTGTATTGATTATTTGTTTCAGAAAGACTTGACACTGAAGAAAACAGATTTTCTTTGTGTTTTCTCTTTGCAATTATATGTCTTTCATTCATTCATGCTGCTGCTTGTCGTGGCCAGGTCTTCCTTAAAAAGAGACTCTTCATTTCAAAAGGACTTCACTAGTGGAAAACAAATCATATAAAACCTAGTTGAGGAATGTTATCCTTCTTTCTCCCTCAGATTCAGCCGGTCAGACACTTGCTGCTCCGCTGGTGAACCTCCCATCTAGGAAGAGGTAAGTGTTTTCCATACATTAGTGTTACGCTGTTATCCGCTCCGTCACTTTGTAGCACCCACATAGAGTAACAGTTTTAATCTTTTGCCTCCCATTTCAGCCGTGACAGCCTGTGCTTTGATTCTTGTCCGCTACTGATAGTATCTGTATCAAAACAATAACAGCTCATCATGTCTCTTTGGCTACATGGTACTAATACTGTCAGCGGCCTGTGTCGTTACTGTGTAAGCCACTGTGTGCACAACATTAAACCACCATGCAGCATGTGTGTTAATTTAGCAGGCTTGTTATGATATGTTTAAATAGTATAAATATAAAAACATGACACTGATATGATGGCACAACCGGCTGCCTATCTCTCTCAGACCAATCCCGTTTTAAATGTGTTTTCTTGTAAATGAATACAGACTTATCCCTCTTTTTTTTGTGCCATCAGGAACAGCCAGTACTATGAGAAGGTGTCCGACCCTCTGGACCTGAGCACCATCGAGAAGCAAATCCTCACCGGCCATTACAAGACGGTTGAAGCGTTCGACACAGACATGCTCAAAGTGTTCCGCAATGCTGAGGTAGGCAGGTGTACCCACATTATGATCCCCTTCAATGCTTTTCGGTTACATTCATACAGTGTGTGCATAGTTTCGTCAGTTGAGCAGTACATGGGAGAAGTACTGAGTATTTAAAGATACATTTGACCAATAAAACTGAACACCAAGTGCTTCATGGTATCTGGGGTCCACAGTGCCTTTGCTTTCCCAATCAGTGACTTTGAGCCATTAAAGCAGCAACTCAATCGTTTCTGAACCTTCAAAAACTGTTACCTCAAAGCAGGAATTATTTTACACTTCCAACTGACTTTCAGGAACTACATTCAGTCCCTGGTTTCTCAATTCAAAGCTCAGGTTTCAATTCCCATGAGAAAGGTACAGTAAAGACACCCTGATGCTGAGGGATAAACCCACTGCCGTTTGAAAAGGATCCATCAAACGAAACGCTTAATCCATGTTGTGGATCTTCTCTGTCTTCAATCTGTCGGATTGATGTCAACAATCATGAAAAGGATCGGTATTATGATTGCTTGAAGGCTGCTGCCGTGTCAGTCAATTCATCTCTCAATAACTCTTATCACACAACCATTTGAGACTCTCGAGTTGATACCACATTTCTGAGTACAACCGATTTGAAAAAGCCTCATCAAAATGATCGTTCAGTCTGTTAATGTGCAGCTGTAACCCATTCCTCCTGTCTCACACACTAACACCTCCCCAGTGGGATATGGCTTCATGAATGCTGATGCTCTGCGCACACGCTACAGGCCTGTTTGATTTACATCTGTATAGCTGAGCCGTTTAAACAAGTGCCACTTGAAACCTCTCAGAGGAGCT
Organism: Notothenia coriiceps; assembly: GCF_000735185.1. NCBI lineage: Eukaryota > Metazoa > Chordata > Actinopteri > Perciformes > Nototheniidae > Notothenia > Notothenia coriiceps. The sequence continues at coordinate 190,404 of NW_011337576.1, forward strand.
TACTCTTCCAGTCGGAGAAATCTGAAGTGGTTGTCTAAATTAGATTCCCCTTTGGTCCCAAGACCCTGTTGGCCAGATTGAGAAAAGCGTGAGGGGGATGTGGTTTATTGTTGAATTGAAAGCTGTGGCGTGAAGCATTGTCTTTGAAATGTTGGCAGCTGCAAAGACAGTTTTGAATGCATCAGTCTGTGTCAATGACCTTTTTGTTCGGCGGGAAATTGCTGTAGGCCTGCAGGCGGATCAGCTGAAAGTCTTGTATGAGTGACTGAAAAAGAAGGGTTTGATTTTTAGGGGTAAAATGTGCATTCTTCTGCCTTTTTACAAAAAATGTATGTATATATATCTTAAAGCTGGTAGTGAATGCTTTGTGTCAAAAATAAACAGATGTAATCATTATTTCCTGCAAATGTATTGTTTTGCCACAAAAATAAAAATAAAGCAGCTGCATTTATCACTTGTCTCTTTTCCCCCCCCCATCAGAAATATTACGGGAAGAAGTCGTCTGTGGGCCGGGACGTGTGTCGGCTGCGGAAAGCCTACTTCAGCGCTCGCCATGAAGCCGCCGTGCAGATCGATGAGATCGTGGGCGAGACCGCCAGCGAGGCCGACAGCTCGGACTCACTGGAGCGTGACCACGGAGGGTCGGGGTCCCACGACAAGGACGACGACATCATCCGCTGCATCTGTGGAATGTACAAGGACGAGGGCCTCATGATCCAGTGTGAAAAGTGCATGGTATGAAACGCAAGTTGGGGGGAAATCGTTATTTGCACGAGCTGAGGGGAAGATGGATTCCCCGTCATATCTTTTTGTGTCACCGGCTGTTAGGTTACACCTGTTTCCAGTGAGCGCTTTCTCTTGAGACTCCACCTAACTAAGGAGTGCTTTGTTAAATAGATTTTCCAAAGCAGAGTGTGCACTCAGTCCTCCTGTGTGTCTTCTCTGCTATTTCTAGAACACATGGAGGGTTGCACATATTGATTGAAACTACCACAGTTTCAGATCTGTGTGGAGTTACAAATGTTTTTATCTGTGTTAGTAATACAGAATCAGAACATCACTGAGTGAGGCACTTTTAACACCAGCTGGGGAGTTATTCATTCAACTATCTATCTTGTGCTTTCCTGTGATCCAACCGTTGTTTCTCTCACTCCAGGTGTGGCAACACTTTGACTGCATGAGGCTGGAGACTGAGGTGGAGCACTACCTGTGTGAGCAGTGTGAACCTCGACCTGTAGACACGGTACGTCTCTCCCCCCTCCAAACAGCCATGATTGCTGTCCCTATCTAGGCCTAAATTATAGAACCTCTCTCATCTGTCCTCACCCATATGCGTTATTGTTGCCACAGGAAGTTCCCATGATACCCCAGCCCAGCTACGCCCAAGCCGGCTCTGTCTACTACATCTGCCTCCTTCGAGATGAACTCCTGCTACATCAAGGTAGAGAAACCAGAAGTCTTGAGCTAACAAAAGCCTGGAAAGGTCCAGTCTCTGTACATTTAGAGTCCCATTAAAGGTTTCTGCTGACCTCCAGTCGTGTATGTGCAAGTATACTTCAGGACCGCCTGACATGAGTGTTTATGTGGCCGATTAAATAATGCTTACCACAAGGATCTGGTAAAGTCCGACACATTTCCTTCCATGGTCATAATGTCCAGTTTGGCTAAAACAGCAAATTTGCTCTTTGGCAGGCATTAGGTTATTTTCTGTGTATTGCTAATTTAAAAAGAAAAGTGCTTAACGACCCATTTTAGTGTACCCACTGAAGAATATGAGTAGAAGGAAACATCGGCCTCTTGTTATGGCTGATCTCTGTGGCGCACATGCACCACTTGTCAGGCCTTTTAATTGTTTATAGTTGTAGTGTAGTGTTGCAGCAGCCGCTCCACAAATGTCTGAAATGCATCCTGTTTCAGATGCCCTGTGAAGTTTTCTTGTAAACAAGCTACGTGATGTTTACATTGAGTGTTACTCACCCAAATGCCTTGTGTGTATACTTCAGGTCTGACAAACGTGTTTAATGCATTTCATATTTTATCCTGCGATGTAAATGTTTTCTAGCCCACAGGGGTTTCTTCCTCTTCTCGCACACTGATGCATTTCTTGGCCCATTTAAGAAACCTGTAGATCATTTGAATAGTTTGAAACCAATGGCAGTCAAGTAATTTAGTCAAGGCAATTCTAAATCATTTTATTATTTCAACGGTTTTTGTTTAAAGTGGCCATGAAGTAAATCTGATGTTTTCTAGGTCATTTCTTTGCCGTTCAAACCTCACATTTGGTAATAGTGTTATTGCACTGAGATGTTATACTCAGCCTGTCAGCTGACCTTTGTACCAAGGAGTCACTTTTACTTTTACAGACAAGTAACCTGTCAGTATCTTGTGTGTAGGTGACTGTGCGTATCTGATGAGAGACAGCAGACGCACACCTGAGGGACAGCCGGTCAGACAGTCCTACCGTCTGTTGTCTCACGTCAACCGAGACAAACTCGACATATTCCGAATCGAGAAACTCTGGAAGAACGAAAAGTAAGTACCGTCTTTTTCGGACTATAAGGCGCACCTGAATATAAGCCGCAGCAGCTAGATTGAATGATGTGTACATATATAAGCCGCACTGGACTATAAGCCGCAGGTGTTTTAATGTTTAATTACCATATGTAAGGGTTCGTGCACAGAGGGGATTGTCGGGAAAGAGATGGCTGTTTGAGGAAGCTCCCATTTATTAACATTTCAACAAACAAGTTGCATATTTGCATAACGTATTCAAGTGTTAGCATTTAGTGCAATAGTAGCTACAGAACATGTACTGTGCTGTGTAAACTGTACTGTATCACATAGCGTTTCAGACACACAAACTTTTCAACTTTCAAACTTAAACGGTGCGCTCCCAGCGCACGTACCGGCAGTGATCTACAGCAGTGGTTTTCAACCAGTGGTACGGGGACAAACTGTCTCGCTCTCGTAATGTCTGTCTGTCTTGCTCTCGTTCTGTCTCTCGTACCACTCTCGGTTCCACTTTTACTTTTGCGCGCTACCTGTCTCACTCTTTTCCGGCCTCCAGCTTTTCCTGCTGCAGCCCGCCGCTTAAAGGTGGGGGGCGCGGACCGGCCATAGAGCCCATAGAGTTAAAGGTGGTGGAATGTAACCTGTAAAATCCATAGATTTAGGAGGTCCCCTAGTGGCCATTAGCTGTAAAAATCCATAGATTAGCCGCACCGTTATATAAGCCGCAGCGTCGAAAAATTGGAAAAAAGGCGCGGCTTATAGTCCGAAAATGACGGTAAATCAGATTGTAGTATTCAACGACTATGGTGATATATTGTAGTTACCTTCCAGGGAGAACAGTCAGATACTGGTGGATTATTATTGTGCTTATCAAGTTGTACTTCATCATTTAATTTGTATTTTCTGTTTCTACTCACACTCTTAAGGGGTGAGAGGTTTGCCTTTGGCCACCACTACTTCCGACCTCACGAGACGCATCATTCTCCATCACGCCGCTTCTACCAGAACGAGTTATTCCGCATGCCGCTCTACGAGATCGTCCCCCTGGAGTCAGTGGTGGCGACCTGCTGTGTCCTCGATCTCTACACTTACTGCAAAGGTGAGGGGAAACACGTGTGTGAACTCACGCATGAAGGGAGTTCTTTCAACAACTACCGCTTAGGTTTCCTTGTCGCTCCATTAAAGCTCTGTGAACTGTAAAAAATGCAGCTGCGCTTATCTGTGCTCGGGTGCAAAGTGTGTGAGTATGAATATGAAGCATGACAGTGCTGGAGGTTAACAATCCCATTATGGCTCACTCAGCTCAGCTTAACTTTATTTATATAGCACCTTTCATACAACCTGCAGTCAAAAGTGCTTCACAGAGCAAACATAGAAATAGTATAAAAAACAATGATTAGGGTTTAAAAACGGACACAAATGAAATCAACAAGGCACCTTAGTTAAAAGTTAGGCTAGAAAGATTCTTTATAGTCTTTAAAGTTTTTTCTTCTTTAATTTTGGTTATTTTAAAGCTGGTCTTCAATTTCCTTTGAAGAGGCATTAAAAAATAAAGTCTCTTTTGCCCTCCGCTGAAAGGTTTTCTTTAGAAAAAGGAAAAGGGGGGGGTCCCTCAGATCCTCAGGCGGACTGTTCCAGAGACCTCAGTGGCTTAATGCTGAATCCCCATGCCTTTTTGTTTCAAATCTGTGGGACAGGAAGGAGTCCAGCTGTAGAGCGGCTTGAGGCTTAACCCTGACAAATGTACACATGTTCTAATGTCAAACTAGTTTTAAGGGTTTATCACGTGCACAGTAGCTACAGTGTAGTTATAGCAATGAAAACCGTAGGTCCCGAGCTCCTCCAACAATGCAACGTATCATATAAAGGACATAAGACAACGAAATAACCATAATAATAATAATACAAAAATAAAGATAAAAATGGTGCCAATGAAACGGCGTACGATACATTTGAATAAAACTGTGCAGTTGAAAGAAACAGAATGTAAGGTTAAATATTGTACAGTGAAATACAATGAAAATGTATTCAAAATAAATGTGGGTTATGGAGGCACTTAAAAGAGCTCAGGTGTTTAGCAGTCTTATTGCTTGTGGAATGAAACTGTCCCTGAGTCTGGTGGTTTGACGTAAACTACAACGGTTCCTGGCTAATCCAAAGTGTGTTCCTTCCTACAGGACGGCCGAAGAACGTGAAAGAGCAGGACGTGTACATCTGTGATTACCGCTTGGACAAGTCGGCTCACCTGTTCTACAAAATCCATCGCAACCGCTACCCAGTTTGCACCAAGCCATATGCCTTCAACCACTTCCCCAAGCGGCTGGCGCCCAAGAGGGACTTCTCGGTGAGAGTGGCGGGGTCTGGGCAGGGTGGGCTGCTGGGATCTGTTACTGATTTATAAACACTGAAAGATATTTTAAGAGTGGAGATAACATTACAGCCCGAGGCACAGTTTCCTCCTCCTCACCTCCTCTTGCTCAGTGCTTAGGGCGGGCAGAGGTGGAGCCAACCAGAAACAAATGAGAGAGACTAGAGGTTTTCATATAATCACATCAAAATATATGGGGACTGTTGAGTGTAGGAATGTATATTTTTGTGGCTAATTATTCCAATTTCGAATTGTAATAATAACAGACTTGAGAAGAGGTTATAGCGTTATATGCCACTTTCAATACTAACAGCAGTTCATTTACACTGTAAAGCTTTTCAGGGGATTTCCTAAGTTCTGTTTAGTTTAGTTTTTCCTTCATGGAAAGCATGCTCTCGTTTGTTCAGCTTTCTCAGGTCATTGTAACCGAGACTTAAATAAAAATGGCCAATACTTCTCTGTTTTTAACCTAACCATCTGAAACCAGTCATCTCAATCAAGCCATGATTAATAATTCGTATTCCGACATTTTTGCAGCCTCACTACGTTCCTGACAACTACAAGAGGGCCGGGGGCCGCTCTGCTTGGAAGAGCGAACAACCCAAAGGACCCGGAGGCTGCGAGGACGACGGCTCTTCCTGCGACCGGGGAGAAGACTTCCCCCCCGAGGCTGAGGGGGGGAGAGGGGGGGAGGAGGACGACACGGAACTGAATCCAGAAGATCCTGAAGCTCTTTCAGCCAAGCCCAGGGGAGCGGAACGGCAGGGGGAGGGCGACGAAGTTGAAGATGAAGACGACGACGACGACGACGAGGAGGAGGATGAAGAGGAAGGGCAGGTGTCTGAAGAGCGCAAGGATTTGGAGGACAATTCTGCAGAGAGGATAGGGGAGATGATCGAAATGCCTTCGTCCTCTGCCTCCTCCCCGCTGCACCACCCGGTGCTGGGCAGGAGGGAGGCCCAGAGGGATCGGCTCAATAAAATCCTGCTAGACCTGCTGCACAAAACTCCCAGTAAGAATGGTGAGGAAGCGGGATCAAAGGAGGGGGGTAGGTCAACTGATTATTTAAGGTTCAAATAAACTGTCCATGATCGGGAGTGGGGGACGAGGACGAAGCAGCACGGACTTAGCTGTTGTTCATATTTTTGTTAAACTCTTTTCAGTTATCATCTAACATATGGCCACCTCCGTTTTCTGATCAGCTGCTTCGTCCAAGTCCCATGCTCCCATGCAGTGTTTCAGTCTGCTGTTTCTTTGCTTCAATCTGCTGAAAGGGTTTAATTAAAGGCTAACTTGTAACACTCATTGAGCAAAAACCCAACACACAGAGTGGAAAAACGCAGGGCACTTAGCAACGCAAAAGCGGCGAGTGAAAGCCTGTCACATTTATTGAAAACTATTTCAAAAAGCCCTCTGTTTGATCGGACTCTGATCCTGCAGCAGCCTCACATAAAGCAACTGCAGGAAAATGCTGAATAAGCTCTTTCTGATAAAGCAAAGGACATAACAGGTTTCACTTTGAATTTGTGATTTAATAGTAAGAACAAGAACAAAAGAACATAGCAAGACTTTAAATGACTTTGAACACACCTGTCAAAAGACTTAAGTTGTTTCATTTAGAGGGTAACAAACCTTTTTGGATGCCATTTCTGCCACTTTTTTCTGCACTTTGAAGCTTAATGCATCAGTAATAGAATCGACACCAATTGCCTACTTTTAACGTTGCTTTAAAATGTTTTAAATAAAACCATATATGTAAGCTGTTTCTGTCTAAGCTCTTAATCCCCTCCCTCTTTTTGTTCTTCCAACAGCCATAGATATCAGTTATCTCCTGGAGGAGGGCGCGGGGCGGCGGATGCGGCGACGGACGCTCGGATTCGGGGATTTCGTGTGCAGAAAATAACATTGCTACGTGCCTGTCAAGCACTCTGCCTTTCACTGTTGTGAGCGAGGGGCAGAACATGGAGAGACAGCGAGAAAGGGAAATGCAGCATTGTTGGTTCGGCCATTAAGGACCACAATGCATCCCTGTGGGCGTCCTCCAGTCTACCTCTTCCAAGACTGTCCTCTCAACTCCGAGAGGCCGGGGGGGGTTTGGAGGCGCTGCTGACTCCGTGGCTCAGCTTTTCAACAGTTCTCAAGGAGCACGAAGAGAGAGCTGACCCAGACTTCTTGCTTATTTAAGTAGTATGATGCAAAACCTGTTTTTTTTAAATATAAACATGGGAGAAACAACCCATGCACTTACATGCATTGAATATTACAGACAGCATCAAGCATCAGAAATGAGACGAGTGGTACTGAATAGGGATGAATGGATGGTTTGAGTCAGTGGGGATGTGAATGCTGGAGAATTGTTCCCCCTAGTGGGACCTAGCTGCAATGACAAATTCTACAGATGAGAGAAGATCAGCACCGCGGGGGAGAATGGCATAGGAGAAATGTAAATTGAGCAGTGTGCTCAGATGCTGCTCATGAGAAAGAGAACGAGGGTGGTGAACTGCACTTTTGGTACCATGGATTTTGCGAAGCTCAGTGTAATGTATCTATAATGAAAACACACTAACACTATCACAGCATTGGATGATGCAGTCTGAAAAACAAGCGCGTTCAAAAGTCTATTATCTTTTTCCTGTTATACTGTAGTAACTGATTTAGGAACAGAGGAGGGGTGTGTTTTAGAGCAAAGGGAGGGGGGGAGCATTGAGTGTGCGCTTTTGTCGGTCAAAGTGTCTTGTTGAGGTTTTTGATTTTAATCTTTAATTTTCTCGCGAGGCAGTCAGCTTCACTCTTTTTGAAGTAACATAATTCACCAGCTTAACTAAATCAGGCGTTTCGGGGAGACACCGGCTTCAACTGTAACGCCTTACACAGCCCTGCTCTCCGACTGCCTTGTGTGCGAGTGTGTGCGTGCGTACACTTACTGTGTGTCTGTAATCTGCCAGATTTCTTGAAGATATACCTTTTTAAAAACAAAAGAAAAAAAAATAAGGGCTCGATGGCAATTAACAGTTTTAAGAAAACTATGGAAAACAATACTTAACATAAAATGTATCGTGATGGTCATATTTTCTTATATTCTGTAAGACGGGTGGGGCGGTGTATAATGTATATTGGGAGGGGAAGGGACTTAAGATCTTTTTTTGTCTTTAATCGACTATGTTCCTTGTTGCCATGGAGAATGTTTAAAAAAGAAATTGTGATATTTGATGAGATTTCTTTCTCCCCCATAATGCCTCTGCTAGAAAGGGACTACCTGCAATGTCCCAGTGCGGTTAACTGACAGAAGAGAAGACATGAGACACAGAGGTGGGGGGGGACAGGAAGCTGTACAGTGCCAAGTTCTGTAAATATACACACTTTACATTGAAGAGTGTCTCCAAAAGCAATATCTTGAAAAGCGGATTTTGTTTATTATTGTACTGTACAGGACACAGCCCTAAATGTATTATGATTATTATATTAATGATAATATTATACTTTCTTCCGTTTGTATTACTATAATGAAGACACTTAAGCTTGGAGGAAAATGATTTTTTTGATGTCCAGAAACCTCACAGTAACTTTCCTGACGACTAAAAAGAGGAAGCTGACTTTTCGTTGCCTATAAATGAAATTCAACTATGTACTGCATGAGCGGGAAGAATGTCATCGGACACAGAAGACATCGGGACGGGACAGTGAATCAGCAAAGACATCTTTGTCACTGAATATTGTTAATAATATTACTTTTTAAGGAGATCGTACTCCTTGTATTTTGCTGCAAAGTGTTGAACACTAAAAAAACAAACCAACATAAAAATGTTATGATATTTTTAAAACGGTGACGGAAACAAAAGTAAAGCTGTCAGCCCGATATCATGTTATTATTTTTTGTTTTACTTTCAAATAGGAAATGGTTCCGTTTTGTGATAGCGGTCATGTATGATGCTTGTTCTTGTATTTCTGCGTTTTGTGTGATTTGTTTAGTTATTTTTAGACAATCACAAAATAAGATGCAAGCATTGTAAATGGCAGACTGGCGGACATTTTGTGATGTGTACAGTTTGTCAAAAAACTTCTTCCACTCGTTTAAAAGTTTGTAATTATGATTCTTAAGTCATGAAAAATGCTGTTGGTTTTTACTTTTGTTTTATATTTGTTTTAGTTTTTTTGTTTGTTTTTTAATAAAAAGCACTACATTATTGTGAACATACTTTATGTTGTCTTTGCTCATATATTCCTTATTTATTATGGCTTTAGGAATCACTCAAACTAAATGATTGTTTTCAACATTGTTCAAACAAGTAATTTACAAAAGTTGAGATGTTAAAAGAGTAGTACAAATGTTATATTAAAAATAAATCAAATAAGTCAAAACAGTAGTATGTTGAGAAAGACAAAAATATGTTAATGGGAAATATAAAACTAGATTTAATAATCTTCAGTGTTTTGTTTATTACCGATGTGATATTGAGAAGAAATGTACTATAATTGTATCCTTAAATTAGGTTTTAATATAATTAATGATATGCAATGTATCTTATTTAAAGGATAAAGACAATAAGCCTTGCCAAAAGACTGGGCTCTGCTAAATTAAACAAACAATAGAAAAGTATTAATCATAATATATTATTTCGACTACAGTCAAAAGTATTTTATACAGATTAGATTAGTCTCTTGGCTGATGGACCAGTTGACTCTCTCACTGTTATGGTACCTAAATATATATTAAACTCTCGTTATATTACCATAGTAAGACGACTTTAGAGATAAATAGAGGACATCCGTGATGAATTTGTTCTAAATACAAACGCTTAGAAAAAGCTCTAATACCTCGCTTTAAATCTCGCGAGAAATCCAACAGGTCGTGTTGGTTACCGTGGTAACGCCAATGACGCCCAGGGTTTCGTTAGCTAGCTGATAGCAGTATAGCGACGTTATCTGACGATGTAACTATATTCTGACATTAAAACACAGCAATGTCGAGAAAGAGACAAAAAGAGAAACCAGACAAGGCCAATGCTGAGGACGAGAAAAATACAGGTTAGAACAGCTTTCATCAACGTTTCCAGCTCCTTCGCTGTCAATGATGAGGCAACTCTTGAATAGTTTTTCATCTGTAGGCCTACATTAAAAGACCTACGTTTTTAATGATGATATAATCACAGATGGTATTGTACTATAATGTGTATACATTTGTAATTTCATTAGGCTATTATATTTAACCTAAAGGTAGCCTATTAAGTAAACAGCTTTTTCAGAAGAAACATTTCAGTTTTCACTGGACAGGCAATATATGAAAAACTGTGATCTGAAAAGGAAGCAAAACTGTGAAAATACAGTAAATAAAAAAATATATATGCACGTTAAGGTCCAGAATTTAAAGTTTGTTATGTACTAACAAAAGTGTGAGCAGCAGAATTGACTCCTGCAGTATCAAAAGGCAAAGGCTACTATAATGAAACGCTTGCTGAATCTTATTATAAGGCACGCTCTTAATCACAAGCATTTTATATCTGCTGAGGTAACAAAGTGCTTCATTAAAAATGAGAAAGCGATGTAAACTATGGAGTTTCTGTTGTTTTTAGCTGCAACTCCAATTGAAAAACTGCCTTCTCAGACGTTTGGTAAGTATCAGACTGTTTTATTAACTGGTTGAGAGTTGCGTGGTCAGTGCTTTAAACCTTCTCACCCATAGATGAATATCAGTGCTCGGGCCATGTGGAGGTGGACTTCCATTGGCTTTGTACTCTTCTGGACATGAAGGATATCCCAGCTGTCAGCACGAAGCCCCCATCCTCCCCTACTGACACTGAAGGAGGGAACAAAGGTAAACCTGTTCTAAACGCCTGGCAAATGCATACTAATACTACTATGATGTTGTACCTTGCTTATATCAAGTGTTAATATTTCCTTTCAATTGCAGGAATGTTTGATCACTACATCTAATGTCTTTAACAAATGTGAATCGATTTTATTTAAATCAACAAATATTACTATGTATTAATTCAAAGCAGTATTACTGAACAGGCCTAACGGGCACAGGCACATGGGCCCCAACATGTTTTGGATCCCTTGCCTTCATCCGACATACTGTATGTCAGTAAAACTGAGACTTAAAAGGACCACAAAGGAACATAAAACTGCTGGATAGGGAAACAGACTATTCAAGGGACAACACAACCACAAGAGACACAAAACAATGAGACTCAAAATGACTGCAATGACTACAATTCAGACTAAGAGTAAAAAACTAAGAGAAAAATAGAAACAAAATGTCCATAACCTCTTGCATGTCTGTGCCCAAGGGACCATTGTTTCAAAGTACGTCAATGTTTCTCGTTGACTGTCCTTTGAACATGATCTAAGTTTTGAACAGGCCCTCAAATTAGCAATCAAGAAATACCACCCATAGATAATCTGAAGATGTAGTTACACTGGAAAAAACAATTCACTGATCATTATGGGATGTCAAAATGAACACGTATTGTCTTTTTTTATAATCTCAGCTTCAGCTCACTAGTTAAATGTCGACATTAAATTAAATATTCTCTTCAGAGGACAGTCAGTTGGAGTCCAATGCTGAACCGTGCTGGTCCAAGCCGTGTCTCCAGGTGGAGCTGGAGGAGGAAGACCCCCTCCGTGCCAAGTACCTGAAGGTTTCTGGTAAGAATGAGATCGAATCTTAGATTTGAATATTAATTAATTAATATATTGTGTCCTTTCCTTTTTCTTAACTTTCACCTAAGCTTCCGACCACATTTAACTTCATTTATTTATTTTATAATATTATTATTTTTTATTATGTATCATAGCTTTTTTTAAACAATCTCTAAATCAGTGATATACAGTACAAATATAATAATAATAACTTATTTATGTTCCATTATATACTGCTTAATTTTGGAGAACACACAATATAATCTGTGTTTAATACACACAGGGTGGAAGGTGGATGAGCGTATTGCCAGAGTGCTACAGAAGATGCTCCTCTCCCTGAGCAGGCTGCAGAGCCTTCAGTGAGTAATGAGCGCACTCTTAATACAGGGAGCAGGGTTCCAGCTGTCACTGTTTTTGTTTGTGTAATCTTGTCCTCTGTGTGGCAGCTTTTGGCAGGCGGGGCTGACAGATCCAATGGTAATCTCTCTCGTGAACACAATATCACTGTGCTCCAACCTCAGGTGAGCGGATTCTGCCGTCAGTCACCCTGTGGGACTTCTGTAGAGAGTAATGTTGTAGAGCTGCAGAGAAAATGACAACAAAGTATGTTTAACATTACCAGTCAGACACTGAGGGTTACTGACACTTCCTGTTTCAAATTAGGGATGTGACACTGGAGGGAAACCATCTTCCAGAGCAGAGCTACCACCTTCTGCTCTGTGAAAACAGTGTGTGAGTTACCAAGCAGACACATATGAAGGCATGCACTGATCTGACACTTTCAATCCTGAATCCCATACCAAATACCGACTATTGATGCAATGCTAGTGTTTCGTCATTCATTATTATTTCATCGCCTCACTGTGTGGAGGATTCTTTTATGTTCAAGGCAGGCTTGGCTCAAACATTGCCTTTATAACACAATGTAACAAATATAAAGATGGATATGGATGAAGTGAATTGTTATTTATTATTAAAATGATAAATTGTGCACCAACAACCTGGTAAAAATATATTTAAAATCAACAGAAATTCCATTAAAAGTCTAAACCTTTTGAATTAAGCTCCTTCAGCTATGCGGTCGATCAATGTGCTGATTACTTGCTATGCCACCTTTGCACTGTACATTGTACACTGTACATTTCCGCGCTGCGGGACTAATGATATAATATTGATTCTGATACACATGTTATCAGACCCTTTTATAACCCGCTATTGATCCCGCTATTAAGGTAGATATCGGCATTATACCATATATACTATGTAGGCCTATTAGTATCGGATCGATGCATCCCTCACATTGTAGTTCGGAACATTGCCAACAAAAACGTATATCTGCATTTACAAAAAAAAATAGTAGCACCAACATGCCTGGTCTCACGTACGTGTTTCTTTGGTCCAGCCTCACCCACTTGTCCCTGAGAAATAACCGGATGGGAGATGAGGGCGCTCGTCTGATTGGGTCGGCTCTCTCAACAACCAGATCTGCTAACAAGAACCTTGTGTCACTCAACCTGGCCTTCAATGCTATAGGAGATGCAGGCGCTACACATATCGCACAGGTATAAACCAGACATTACTTCATATTTAACCAGTTCCTTCACGATGGCTGAGGTGTTGTCTTCCTGTTTGTCTCTCAGGGCCTGCGGTTCAATCGAGCTTTGTTAGTTCTCTCACTGTCCAACAATCAGATTGGAGACTCAGGAGCGGCTCATCTGGCAGAGGTGTGCCCATTTACATTTTGGATTTTAACCTGGGACACAACACGTTAACTCAGTGGTTAAGTCGTTTTCAAATGAATCATGTAATTTCATTAACTGGCACTCCTTAACCACTTGTTTTCAGATACTGGTTGAGTTCCCTCTCACTCATGAAGAAGTTGTGGATAGGAGAAAGATGCTTCTGGAGAGAACTCAGACTGTAAGTGAAGAAATGTCTAACATTAATGCCAAAAACATAAAATAAATGTTAAGTATCAAAGTGTCCTGTAAAGATAAGTAAGGACTGACAAACATTACTCATCATGTTCTTGTTTCAAATGTTTTTAAAAGGTTCTCACAAGCATAGAAGTGCAAGTTCATTAGAAAAAAACATACATTGAAGTTTATTTTTGCAGTCATCTTTAAGGGTTGATGGTGAGCAGCCTGCAGACCAACTTCCCTTCGTAGCCAACAGCAGTTCAATGAGCAAAGGCAAAAACAAGGTAACACGCCAATAGACTGTGTATAACAGACTGCAAAAAGTAACATATGGTGCAACTAATATCCATAAAATGTGACTAGTAATCTTGAGATCTTTTCACTTGCAGGAAGCATCCAAAAAAGAGGACAAGGCGTCTAACAAGAAATGTAACGGCCTCCGTCTCAGATAATAGAAAACGTATTTTATTTTCCTGACGGCCCATATTAACTGCTGTCTCTTTAAATCTCTCTAAGCTTCTGATGCGAAGGTGTCTCAAAGTAAAGGTGCCAAGCAGAGTGGCAAAGAGAAGCAAGTCGCTGCACAGGAGGTACCAGAGACATGCTTTCTGAACCTGCGTACAAGCTACCATGAGGATATACACACAAACAGTCGTTTTTTTCAGTGTTATTGTTTTTATTTTTTCCCCGCAGGATAAATCAAATACTGCCCTGAATGAGTTTTGGTGTAATTTTCTGTTAAGCTAACACTGTGTTGTCATGCACTTGTTAACTCCTGTCTCTCTCCCCCAGCAGCAGGTAGAGTGTGAGGAGGTGGAGAACCCCCTGCTGGATCAGTCGGTGCAGCACAGGGACGGGGAGATCATTCTGCCTGGAAACACCACTCTCTCCTCCCTGAACCTGGCAGGTCAGTCACTGTGGAGCAACATTTACATCAAAGATATCAGGACAATTGTAAAAAATGCATTTTAACTTTGTATTGTATGGAAGCATACAAAGACAATGGCAACAATAACCTTACAATTAAAACCGAGCCATTAACACAGACATTAACAGACGTTTTTGAAGAGGCGCTGGATTATTTTGACTATTTTATCATTTTTGTAATAATAACATGCTATTAACATTTTATCTAATAAAAATCACCGTTTAATATCCCCCTATTATATATCATATTGTGCCTTCTTTATTGTACATTTTAAAGAAATAATGTTAGCAAAGGTATCGTACTTGCTAGTCGCTAAATGGCAGCTACTTCTGTGTGAAGTGAACAATGAGATTTTAATAAAATGTCACGGTGTGTGTGTGTGTGTGTGTGTGTGTGTGTGTGTGTGTGTGTGTGTGTGTGCGTGTGTGCGTGCGTGTGTGCGTGCGTCATGTCTTGTCTGCAGGCCAGGTTATTTTCT